>NC_080081.1:72912602-73196543 GCF_949987535.1 Balaenoptera acutorostrata
TCAAGTCTATTTGACTACAAAACCCATGTTTGTAACCAAGGTGATATAATGACCCCTTGCTCACCCTTGCACCCATAGTGACTGGTACACTGTTAGCATAAGATGAACATTCCATAAGTATTCCCTGTGTGATTGAATGAAAAGAGGAATAAATAAATAGAGATAATGGCAAGTGCCCAAAGGTGGCTGAAGCTTAAGATGTGTAGAGATTTGTGTAGGTATGTGAGGGTAAAGGTGTAGGATGGCCCTGCACATCTCTCCCAATCTTACTTTCCCTAAGTAGGCTGTACTTTACCACCACATTCCGCAAATCTTGCTGCAGCATATTTTTACTTTTTTCTGGCCAGTAATGCATCTTCCTTCCCCCACCCCTGGCTCATTTAACCTCCTTCTTGATTGAAGCCTTCCTAGATAGTTTCTATCCTCCTAGATCTTCCCTGTCTGTGAACCCAAAAGAAAGTTTCCTCTCTACAACATTAATTGTATTGATAATACTGGTTTGCACAGTTTGCTTGTTGCTTCATGTCTAATACATATTAAACAGCGCATCTCTCTAGTCAGATTAGCATCAGCTGTGTGAGGACAGATAAAGGCTATTCCCACTCAGGCCTAAGTAGTGAGAAACAAATGAAAGGTGCTCCATAAATAATTATTTCTTGATTAATTGTTGAGGTATTTGTTAAAAAATCAATAGTCTATATTTGGAAATGACAAAGCTGAACTCCCTGGTTGTAGATCAATCAGAGCATGATTTAAAGGTTGTAGACTCAGGACCTGGCCCTACCACTGATTTACTGACCTGATGCCAGACATTTATCTTTACTGTGCTTGAATTCTGCCCTGTATGCTATTCAGTGAGCAGAATGGGAGGGCCAGAAGTCATGTAAATTATTTAGAATTCATTAAAAAAAGTACTTAGACAACTAGAAAATCAGAACAAGCCACTGCTCCCTGTATGTCCTGCATAATTTACTAAAAACAAGCACCACTTCTGACCTGGTCATTTCTTCCATTCTCATGTAGAAACCATAAAATGCCTTTACAGTTAATCTCTCTGATTTGGTTTGTCTTGGGCAGAGTTCAAAATCCTATTTCTTTTTCAGTGCTTTCCTCACTTTTTTTCAAGGAGTTATTTTTTTTTTTTTTTGTGAATGAGGCTTAAGATATTTTTGTGTGTGTCAGATGTTTTCTCTGGAGGACTTTTTTATTCTCTCAGTAGTACTATATAGATTTTGACATTCTTCTTCCAAATGTGTTTACCCGATGTTACCAGTAAGTACTTAGAGGGAGAAGCACCAAAGATTAACAGTAAGAAAATAAATGCAGAGCAAAAATCAGGTGTCCCAAATTTCCTTTCTTGAGAACACATATCCTGGAACTGAGAAAATGAAATAGAAGCTTACAGAAGGAGTTAGGGAGCATAGCAGAATACATGCACACATACATAGAAATCGATCCTTACTAACCAAAATAAGCATAGCTCTCAGATAATCCTTCTCCCCTAAGAACGTTTTACAGGACGGTGAGTGTGCAGAAGTTGCTGAGCATCTGTCTGAAGGCAATAATTAAAGATCATCATCTATTTCTTTTCTTTACCTAGTCAGTGGTATTTAGGTGAAATTTTTAGCTTTTGTAAGATTAGAATTCCCTAGAGGAGCAGGGTGAGTGTCTTAATCCATTTGTGCTACTGTACCCAAAATACCATAGACTGAGAGGCTTACAAACAAAAGAAATTTATTTCTCACAGTTCTGAAGGCTGGGAAATGCAGAATCAAGGTACTAGCAGATTAGATGTCTGTTGAGAATCTGGTGAGGGTCTGCTTCCTGGTTCATAGGCACTGTGTTTCTGCTGTGTTCTCACATGGCAGAAGGGGCAAGGGAGCTCTCTGTGGCTTCTTTTATAAGGGCACTAATTCCTTTAGGGAGGGTTCTACCCTCATGACCTAATCACCTCTCAAAGGTCCCACTTCCACATACCATCACATCAGGGATTAGGTTTCAACATATGAATTTGGTGGGGAGCGGACACAAACATTCAGTCTATAACAGTGAGTGCTCTCAAGATCTAAAAGATGTTAAGGTGTAGCTGTAACTGAAAACGGTGAAATGAAGAATGATATTGAGCAAAGTATTAGAACAGAACAATTTGCAGAAATCTGCCCATAACTGTGAAACATCAAAGCTTTCTGAAGTGCCAAAAACATCTTTGTACGTTAAGACCCAGATGTGAAAACCTTCAGAACACCTTTTCTCTTTTGAAAATACCCTAAAAGTAAAACTTTGGAGGTTTCTGGATCCTGTAGGTTTAACTGTCAATTTGTGTGTTTCTGCTCCTTTTTCTTCTGTCTCCTTAAAGTAAAAACCCCTACTACTGCTACATGTTACGAAAAACTGCAGTTTCTACTTCTGATCAATTTTCATATTATTGAAGCCACAAAACAAATGCAGGGAGGGTGAAAATACCTTTGAATTCCGTTTTCTGTGTAGAAGGTAAGGAAGGAGAAGACAGAGGGGTGCCCTCGTGAGGCACCTTGAGGACACCAGAAAGAAATGGGAGTTGCTCCCCAAGGCTGCCTGTAGCTCCTTTGTTATTAATTCCACAAGGCAAACAAGATAGAAAGCACAGAATATTGGGTCATTTCAGGGGATCGCTTATTGCAGGGTGAGAGCGACAAAGATAACAAGGAGAACTGAGGGTCTCAAAGTAGGACATTAATGCTATTTTTTAAAGGCATCACAAAACTTTCATTATGGAGATCAGAGCCAAAGCAATTTCAGTTTTATGAATTTTACATCAGTATACCAATTGAATTTCTGAGGATTAAAATATGTAATATTCCATCATATAGAATTATCAAACTAATACACCTTCATGTAAATACATTGAGTCTACAAAGCCATTTTCCGTAATTTTGTAGCAGTCAGTGCCCAAAGATAAAGCCTAGGAATTTCAGATAATAAGTCCAAGAAGTTTAAAACTGCAACACACAGCTTTTTCTTTTTAGAGAGCAAATGAATGCATTTCTCAGAATCATTTTTTTATCACAGTCATCTCCAAGGAATTCTCAGATATGCAAAACAAAGGGCAAAATCATACAGAGAATTCTCTGAGTGGGTTTACAAATATAAGTTCTCTGGCTGAGAGGAGCCCTATAGATTTCATGCATCACCATGGCAGGAAAGGAGCAGGGCCAGTGAGCTCCGTGTGGGCCGTGTTTCTAAGCAGGGTTCCTCCTCAGTGGAGGAAGGGGAGCTTTGTTAGTTACTAGCCTTGGATAAGTTAATTATCCCCTGAGCCCAGTTTTCCCAGCTATGAAACTAAAATAATAGTAGCTATGCTGGATTTTAAGAGGGTCAAATGAGATAATGTATGTGGAATTCTCGTCTACCCAATATTGGATGTGGAAGGACTAAAGGTTAAAAACTCTGAACTACTGCCACCAGGAAAGATGTGCATATTAAATAGGGAAGAAAGTGGATTTGGCCCAATGGGGAATCCTTTATAGCATAGACTGAAAATGAAAATCATTCTCCCCACCAAAAGAAATATACCAGGAAAGGCCCTCCGGTTGGGGTGATGTGGGCAGAACACAAAAGAGAGAAAGAGGAAGAGATAATCAAAAAGTAGGAAAAATTACTGGGAGGATTTTTACACCTTATATTAAATGAAGCAAACCTCATTAGGGATGACATTGATAATGATCCAGTGCTTCAGGTCTTTGAGGTCAGTAAAGTGGACCGAACTGATGCAGGGGATGAAAACAAAACAAAACAAAAAAACCCCCAAACATTTTTTTAACCTCTAGAACATAAAAATGCTGAATATGATCCAAAAAAAGTCTTTAATACATTACTCAGCTCAAAATCTAGAAATGAACAGGAAACTCCAGGTCAGAATGGTGAGTGGAAGCTGAAGCCAGGGAACTAATTCCATCTGTGGGACCTGACACCTGGGGACTGAGGGCCGAGCGGGGAGTGAGTTCTGACCCCAGTGTGCATGCCCCAGGACAGAGCACAAGAGCAACTCCGGTGGGAAAGTCAGTGGGAGTTTGCCTTCCCCTGAGGAGGTTGGGAGAAAAAAAAACCACTCATGAGAAATCTGAACCCTAGTCCTGCACTGCACATAAGTGTGAAGTCTGCATTCACGTGGGAGGGACACCAGGTTAAGAACTTAACGCAAGAGAGATCCAGCACAGGTGAGCCCATTGTGCTCCCAACATAGGAAACACGAAACCACTGTGTAAGGATGAAGTTGCAACCAGCACACAGGGGATCCCCACAGAAAACAACCCAAGGAAGGGAATCTCACAGTAAAAAATAATACTAATAAAAATTGTAAAGTGACATGAGAAAGCAAAACGAAGAGAATCAGGAAAGTAGATGTTGCTGGAAGATGTGCCTTCCAGGACTGGAAGGTGATAGAACCATATAAAAGAGAATTTAAAACAAGCGTGTCTAAAACGTTTGAAGAGAGAAATGGGATAAGATGCTGACAGCATGAAAAAAGAGCACACCTTTGACAGAACCAAAAAGATAGTCTTGAAACTAAATACATGGCCGTTGGAACTCAGAAGCTCAAAGATTAGAAAAATAGATGTACAGAAAGTGAAAATTAGTAAATTTGTAGAGAAGTATAAGAATATCAACCAAAATGCAGCACAGAGGATAAAACAAAAGTGAAATTAAGACACATGCTCTAATTTATGTCTTGGAAGAGTTTTGAAAGGAGAGAATGGGGGAGGGGGGCTATATTTGAAGAATGGCTCATAAGAAGGGCTTGTTGGATGAATCAGTGGACTTTTAGGTTATGAAGTGAAATCCAGTATTCAAATCTAGTGATTAAATAAATATGGTAGAAATTGCTGTAGGATAATTACAGTATTTAATAGTAAAATGTAATGGGAACAATACTAATATTTTTTATCTAAGACCGTTAAGTTCAATATCTACCCTAAGATAGAAAAGGCAGCTTAGCAAAATGAGCTTAAAGTATCCTCAGACGTGGCAGAGGGGTTGACTGAGACAGCTTGACCTTATCCCAATGTTATTTCTGTGACTAATAACTGATGATCCACATTATAAATGACCCAGGGGGCACATGTGAGGGAGAAAGTCAGGAGAATTCCCACTGGAGCTGTCACAGAGCTCAGCTCTAAACTCACCTTCTCTTCAAGAGAACTAATGTTTTGGAGGGAACCAATCCAGTCCTACAGCGGGAGGGCCAGCTGACTCCGCACAAAGAACATGCGATAAAAACACATGTTTTGATGTGGCACATATTTTATCTATTTCCTAATGTTAACATACCTACCTCATTTCTCCAAAATACTTGAAGAGGAGTTGGTGCGCAGCCCGCTCCACGCCACGGAGATTTCCACCCACTTCTGCTTCACATGTCGTTTCCTGTCCAGTAAAGGGAGTGGGCAGTTTGTTAGCAAAGATACACTCTCACCAGTCACCACCTCCCCAACACCTGTGCCTGCACACACCTGTTCTCTCTCATCTGGAAGTTACTGGGTTGGGGTGGTTATATTTGGGGAGCTATGGATGCCTCCAGCAGCTCCTTCAAAGAGAAGTGGTGAGGTGGAGAAAGGTCCCCAGGGCAGTGGTCCCCTAAAGCAACAGCATCGCCATCGCCTGGAACTTACTAGAAATGCAGAATCTTGGGCGCCACCCCAGACCTCCTGGAGCAGAAACTCTAGGGGCAGGCCCAGCCTTCTCTGTTGTAACAGGCCTCCAGATGATTCTGATTCTCACTCAGGTCTGAGAACCACTGGACTGGGGGAACCAATCTTTGAGCAGGAGCTACTTGCAGGATGAAAGGATTTCATATTCTTTTGAAACAGAAGTCCACCCACATGGGGTGTGTGAGCTGCACCCTCCCTGCTGCACCAGGGAGGGCTGGGCACTTCTAATTGACTCCAAGCCCAGAGAAAAAGCCAGTATTCTTCTAAAGCTTTCCCAGGCAACCACTGTCAATTGATTACAGGGGGCAAGTGGGATGATACTTATTTGCCACCCTACAAAGACTTTCTCCTTGACCAAACTTTTAGGTAGGCTTCTCTGAGCTCTCTTTTTAAGTAGGCCTCCTCCTTGGTCTCTGTTCTTGGCCTACCAAGCCCAGTTTTAGCAAAAAACCTGCTAAGTTGGCTTAGAGTCTCCCCATGTTTGGTATCTGATTAAATTCCTCATCCCCCACCATTGATGTCTAAGTCCTTGGCCTGCCTTCAGCAAGAATCCTGTTAGACCAGTTTAGCAAGAATCTCCTTACTCTTGACATCCCCTCTTAGTAATTTTCTACTCACTGCCCCTCTCACGCTGCTTGGCTATAAATCCCCAGCCGTTTTTGCTGTATTTGGAGTTAAGCTCAGCTTTATTGATGTCTCGCTCCCCTGTTGCAATAATACTGAATAAAATCTGTCACCCTTAACTAGCATCTTGCTCTGTTTCTCTTTTACACACCTTAGCTGATGGTGAATAAAAACTCTATCTTACGAGACATATGTTATCATCTGTTATCTAATTTTGTAGGCCAGGCTAGAAAGTAAACTTAAAACAATGTGAGGACAGGAACCAAACTTCACTGAGTCTTATCTCTCATAGCCCTAGAATGTAGTGAGCCAAGCCCTTTTGTATGTATTTTTAAAAATGCCAATTACAATCAGAAAAAATTAAAATTGGTGTAAAGTGTACTTAAGGCTCAGATGATCCTGTAAAGAAAGAAATGCTTTTATTATACTTAGAAAAGTCACCAGTGGCCTCCTAATTTCTAAACCCAATGGCTCATATTCCACGTGAGGCAATATTGGGTTTTCATCACCATCATTAAATGCCTGAATTTTGTTGCCCCAGTAATTTCCATCCATTTCTTTGCAAGCACCAAATCCTATTTTGCAGTATGTTCATGTAACCTACTTATTTCTCAGAGAACCTGATTACATTTTAGCATAGCCTGCATAAAAGGAAAACAACTAGAGTTCCTTAAATGATGAAACTTTAATTCAAAGAATATAAGAGGAAGAAAGGAAAAAAAAAGTCTTTTTGAGGTTCCCAGAGGAGTTCATCAGCTCAAAGGCAAATGACATTTGACTTTCTGGGAAAGGAAATGTGCTGCACTGGATTATAATTCAATTTCTAGATTTCATGAACTCTAATTTTCCCTCTGTAATAGTTACATAAATTTTAAAGAAGAAAAAGGTAAAGCAATTTTCCCCTTTTTAAATCAAAGATAAATGCCAGTGGGCTTTGGAATTAATTTCAAAGCATGGAGTGAATTTTGCCAATAGCTACTTCTGCATTTGCATCAGGTATTTCATTAGAAATTATTTTTAATTAAGGTGATATCATAGTGCTTCGCTTTCTGAAGGTTAGGGGAGAATTAGCACCATTCTCTGGTGAGCTGTGTAGAAAGTGTTTCCCATAGATTTGTTTCAATTTGACATTCTTGTGAATAACCCAGAGCTAAGAAAGAAAGCTACACCCCTGATATGCTAGAATAGATGTTTCTGGTTAAGGGTAAGTGAGTGAGCAAAGTACAGAGAGGCACTGCTGGGAATTGTGCTGGGGGTTCCACAGCCAGAAAACACTTGCTGATTGGAAGAGGTGATGGTTCTGAGCCTGTCTTGCCCTAACCTGGCCAGGTGCCCTCAGACACAAATGCAGGATGCGCTCCTTGACCCATGTGCTTTTCAGAGTGGCTGTTTAGCCCTGTCATCTGCCTCCATCACCCAGAGCTACTGAGGTGGCCTCTGACGGCACTTAATGTTGTAACCCTGTCACCTGACACAGCCCTGGCCCACAGTAGATGGGCAACATCTGATTAGTAACTGAATGGTTAAACAGCTTTCAGGCCTGACCCCAGGTTGCTCCGACCTCCAGACCTCGTTGACTTCTTCTGCCCTGGAACTCTTTCCCCCTGAGTCTCCTTGCCTCTGCAAGGAGAAAGGAGGGATACATTAATTCCACCTAATATTCTAGCTAGCTAATTTGTTACTCCTTTCAGATACCCTAAGGTCTTCATTCAGTTCAGGCCTCCAGGCGTATTTGCAGGTCAGTGGGAGAAACATTTTGGGCCGGGAGGGCCTGTTTCTACCCCCTCAGAAGACCCCGGAAGTAGGGTTCCTGGGAAGCAGCAGCTGCGGAACGTTCTCCTTGGCAGAGAAGAGTCAGCGATGCCTTGGCTACTGCTGATGCAAATGCAGAATGCTGCCCAGAGGGGGACAGTGTTTGCAGGAGTCCTGGGTTCTAAAAATAACAGCTGTTGGAGCATGCGGAGACTGTCGTGGTGTCCACAGTATGGAAAGAACTCATTGGAGAGGTCCTCTGCTTTGCAGCTTCTCTCCTTTATAAAAGACAGACATCTTTTAATGTTGCATCTCAATGCTTTGTGGATTCAGGATCTCAAGTAGCTAATAGAGGGAGGCAACCCACCGATTCCATAAAAATTTTAGAAAACACACTGGGCATGGAATTATTCTAGCATATCTAGTGTGGCAGATGTGGGGTAAACTAGGGCAGAATGCTGTCCCATCTCTTGTGTGTGTTAGTGTGTAGCTAAACATCCAGAAGCTGTCTTAGAAAAAGGAATCAGGAGTGTAAGACATGTGGCACGTTCCATTTGTGCTGAAACTAAAAGGCACGTAGTTGTGATGTCAGTACATTACACGCTGAGGGCAGAGCAACCACACAGAAATTAAACTTCTTGCCCCCTTGAGGACCAGAGCTTTTTGATGATGGAACAGATGATATAAGGAGGAATATCTCACACCTTTTAACTAAGAGGTATTGGTACAAATTCACCCAAATGAATTAACATTTTCATCTGGCTCATCTGGTGGTAACAGAATCAGCGGAAGTTAATCCAAAGTCACTAACCAAAACAGGCTACCTTCACATTTTCCTACTAATAATGAGAATTAGCACCTTTTTCCTTTTTTATGGCAGTTTGTATTTGAACTACACAGTTGACCCTCAGTATCCATGTGGGATTGGTTCCAGGAACTCCACAGACACCAAAATCCATGGGTGTTCAAGTCCCTTATATAACATGGTGTAGTATTTGCATATAACCTACACACATCCTCCCGTATGCTTTAAATCATCTCTTGATTACTTATAATACCTAATACAATGTAACTGCTATTTAAATGGTTGCTGGTGTGTGGCAAATTCAAGTTTTGCTTTTTGGAACTTTCTAGAATTAAAAAAAACTTCCAGTCCACAGTTAGTCGAATCCGCAGATGCAGAACCTGCAGATATGGAGGGCCAACTGTATTTGCTATTCTAAGTGTCATTCATGGGCTGGAGAATGTAAATTCAACAGCAAAGAATGACCTTGACATAGGAAAAAAGGAAAGGGATGAGAGATGCAGTTTATCAAGATACTCTTTTATTTTCCTTTTTTTTCCCCCCAGAAAAACTTAGCACTGCACAGAGAACAAATTTAAGCAATGATCTTGCTAGAGATCATTGTGGAACTCACTTTTTAAAACCCTATAAATTCCCCATCAGACAACAGGGATATTATTATATGTGTAATGTCTTATGATTATAATAGGAAAGAACAATTATTTGCAAATATAAGTATCCTTATGTATAATTGTGATTTTAAGATTATATATTAGTTTAGGAAAGACCATATGCTTTTGGGGGAAAATAATTAAACATTCAACTCAAATTTTAAAAACACAGGAAAGAAAAAAATTTAAAGCTGGAAAATTAGAAAAACTGAAAGTAGTAAAATACATAGAACCAAAAGCTGCTTATTTTTAATCTTATTAAAATAAAATTTCTAGCAAACTTAATAAAAAACAGCAAAATGCAAACACAAAGCAAACAAAATTAGAGATGAGAGCAAGAACATAACTACCCCAGAGATGAGGAATTAATACGCAGACATTCTGTGGCTGAATTATCCGTGCCTTGGGCAAGACTGCAGGTCCGTATCAAAGAAAGAGAATAAAAGCAAAAGCTGATCTGTTAGACCAGTGGTGCTGGTAGCCTGCCATAAGGCATGTCTAGAACTCTCTCCAAGGAACAGAATCTGTGAACATGGTAAATAAACAAAGGCATGCTGTGTTTCCATACTCCTCTGCAAGAACAGAAGCTGTGGAATAGTTACTAATATCCTCTGATGTTTTACGCTTTCTAAAACACTTTGTAGTATGCCATTTTATATTGAAACAACAACAACCACCACCACCCTGGGAGATAAGTAGTATTATCGTCGTCCCATTTTACAGTCATGGAAACTCAGGATTAGAGAGAGGACATAAACTCCCCAAGGACACTTGCCTGGTGGTGGTAGAGACAGGACTTGAGGCAAAGTCCATGCTCTCGGCTCTGTCGGAATATACCACATTCCTCCTGACTGGCTTCACTGCTACTTGGGGAACACTTTAACATTCTCCATCACAAGAACGTGTTCATTAAAGAGGAAAGAATGTTAATAGTCTATAACCTAGGCAGATTATTTGGACCTGCAGGAAGAGGAAAGTCATTTCTAGAGAGACACTATTGGATATGGTTTGCAGTGGCAGACTCTTTAAAATGGATAGTTCATCAGAGAAGTGCTAATCAAACTGATTGATAAGAGGCCGTGAGGAAATAATTAGGCCCAGAAACTTTAAGGAAATTCTTAAGAGTCGTGGCCATGATTTGATGCTAAGTGTCAGCATTTTAAGTTCTTACCGGGTGGTGGAGAGCTTAGGAAGCTGATTAGCATGTATTGTGGTGACCACAATACCCCTAAATTGCTGATTTTTTAAAACCATTTATTGGTCTTGAATGGTGAAACAACAGCTTTTTTAAGACATGGGGCCTCAGGAGCAAAGGAGAACCGTATCACTCATGGCCTCGGGAGAATAGTTGGTCAAGGGGAGGAACCATGTGACGTTTCCACTGCAGCTGTGATCAAAACATAGGAGGATATGTCACTGATAAGTTAGTGAAACAAGCCAGCCTTCAAGGAAAGTCCAGATGTGGAAATGCTGGCAGAGCTGGGGAAGAGAGAGACATCAGTCATCAGCATCCACCGGCAGTCTGTTGAAGCTGAAGTGGGAGGCGATGTCTTTTTTTCTTGCTGGTGGAAGGAGTCATGGCAGAAAAGGAAACAGAAGGCACCACAAGATTAGAAGGATTCTGGAGTGTGTGTTCCATGTGTCAGTTCATTGACATGATAACTTGAAACCAAGCATGGCTTTGCCAAGTGCAATGAATTATGATGGGGGAAGAGACACTTATGTTTGAAGTGAGGTTTTCCTTTGGTGGAATTTTCGGGATGGTTATAAAAGAGAGGAAAATTCTACTGACTCTGTCAAAAACTTTTCTCAGTATAGCTGCAAGTGCTGAGCAAGTGTCTGAGTTCAGTCGATTGAAACCATTCAGGAAGCGAGTAGCTCTAAGCCCCATAGGCCAAGGGGAAACCTTTATTTCACATCAACTGAGATGCTAGTGGGAATAATGAACGTGGTGAAAGCTGTGGCCAAGACCGAGCCGTGAGCAGAATGCTGGCGGGACAGGACTGATCCTGGAAGGGAAGGCAACCAAAATACTTTCCATTTTCCTCCTGATTTGGTGCCTTACAGTGGTAAGTGTGCTGCCTTCTGTACAGTTAGTTCCTCTCAGTGGCCTAATGCGTCCATATAAGTTACTTCAACTGTCAATTACAAAAGCTTGTTTCTTTGGGGGAGTGAGTGGCAAGCAAGATATATGAGCATGCTTCCTTAATTTAGCTTCCCAGCTTTCCGAGGACTCCCCTGATCAAGTTCCTTCAACTGTCAATTACAAAAGCTTGTTTCTTTGGGGGAGTGAGTGGCAAGCAAGATATATGAGCATGCTTCCTTAATTTAGCTTCCCAGCTTTCCGAGGACTCCCCTGATCAAGTTCCTTCTGAATCTTTCATCTGTTTGTTGAATTTCCACTTGGGCAAAATAGCTAACTCATTCCCCAAGGCTGGTTTCTACTGTAGAGGACACACCCTCCCATTGGATGTTTAATTCTGCTAATGGATTGTTTTTTCACATTCATTTCTTATTTCAGGCAGATTTTTAAAAACCATAATAAGACAAATAATACTGAAAGCAAATATATAGGCCAATAATCTGAGTGGTTTAGTTAACATTTTCTGTAACACATAAACCTTAAAAATTGATTCAAGTAGAGAACCTGGATAGACCAATGGCTTTGACGAGATTTGAGAAAGTTACCAAAGAAAGTACAACCAGAGGCCCTGGGCTCAAAGGTTTTCATGGTCTAGTTCCTTTAAGCTTTCAAAGGACAGATGATTCCCTTTAACTAATAACTCAGTATAGGAAAAAAAAAATTTAATTTTATAAAAGCAAGATAATCTTTATTTTAATGAAAAGAAAGGTATAGCCAATCTCATTTATTAAAATGCATAAATAAAATTCCAAATAAATGACTAGAAAATAAAATTAGTGCTGTATATTAGAATAATAATCTGCCATAATCAAGAAGATTTTATCTAGGAAGAATGGATTAATATTAGGCAAGCTAATGAAATAAAACATCACTTTGATAAAATATGAGGAAAAAAATTAACCATGTCAATACATATTGAAAAGGCATTCAGTGTAGTTGTTACCATTACTGATTTAGATAAATTATTTTAAATTTAATTTTGGAAGTGTGTTAGCTATCTATTTCTGGATAACAAATTACCCTCAAATTAGCCATTTAAAAAAATAAGCATTTATTACCTCACAAGGTTTTTATGGGTGAAGAATTCAGGAGCAGCTGAGTTGGATGATTCTGGCTCAGGGGCTTTCATGAGGTTGCACCCAAGATCCCGGCCAGGGCTGCAGTCTTCCGAAGGCTAGCCGGGCCAGAGTATCTGCTTCCACGCATACATAGGCTCACTCACATGCCCAGCGAGGCAGCACACTGGCGGGACAGGGGGCCTTAGCTCCTCACCACTGTAGCACTGACTGAGTGTCCTCACAGCATGGCAGCTGGCTTCCCTCAGGGTGAGTGAGCAGGAAAAAATCACCAGGCAGAAGTCTCACTGTCTTTTATGAGCTAGCCCAGATGTCACAAAACATCATTACCGTAGTATCCCTGTTGGTTACATGGATCAGCCATATTCATTATGAGAGGAGACTGTACAAAGATGTGACTACCAGAAGGCAGGAATCATCAGGGGCAACTTGGAGGCTGGCTAGCCCATATAGTTTCTCATAAGATAATATAAATTACATCTGTTTTAAGCCACAGACAACCTCAAAGTGGAAATCCTAGAGGAAGTTGCAGTAAAACTCAGAATAAAACCAAGATGCCTGGTATAGTCTTATTAGTAATATTAGTCAATATTATAGAAGTTTCAGCTAATACAACACAAAAAACAAATAAGTAAATTTATTGAAAGAGAACATTTTCAATTATTTGCAAACCATATGGAAATAGAAACAGAAAACTCACTCACGCCAACAATAACCAGTTAGAAAATGCCTTTCACCATAGCAGCAATAATCACCAAGCAGCCAGAAATCTCCTAAACATAAGAAAACTACACTTTACTGAGAGTTGTGAGGAACTGATAACTGCAGAGGTGCACCATGTTCTCTAATGGGCAGATGTAATAATGAAAACGTTAATTGTTTCCAAAATAATTTAAAAGTTTATTGTTTCAATAGGTACCCGAACAGGCTTTTTAAAATTGTTTTAATGCTAGGTTAACAAACAGGTAAAATATCTAGGTGGATTTTGAAAAGGAAGAGGAAGGCTAGGGAAATCATCTTCCCAGATACTAAAACACATCTTAGAAATCATAGAAATCAAGGTTGAATATACAATGGAGAAAACACAGCCTCTTCAATAAGTGGTGCTGGGAAAACTGGACAGCTACATGTAGAAGAATGGAATTAGAACACTCCCTAAAACCATACACAAAAATAAACTCAAAATGGATTAAAGACCTAAATGTAAGGCCAGACGCTATAAAACTCTTAGAGGAAAACATAGGCAGAACACTCTATGACATAAATCACAGCAAGATCCTTTTTGACCCACCTCCTAGAGAAATGGAAATGAAAACAAAAATAAACAAATGGGACCTAATGAAACTTAAAAGCTTTTGCACAGCAAAGGAAACCGTAAACAAGACAAAAAGACAATCCTCAGAATGGGAGAAAATATTTGCAAATGAAGCAACTGACAAAGGATTAATCTCCAAAATTTACAAGCAGCTCCTGCAGCTCAATATCAAAAAACAAACAACCCAATCCAAAAATGGGCAGAAGACCTAAATAGACATTTCTCCAAAGAAGATATACAGATTGCCAACAAACACATGAAAGGATGCTCAACCTCACTAATTATTAGAGAAATGCAAATCAAAACTACAATGAGGTATCACCTCACACCTGTTAGAATGGCCATCATCAAAAAATCTACAAACAATAAATGCTGGAGAGGGTGTGGAGAAAAGGGAACCCTCTTGCACTGTTGGTGGGAACGTAAATTGATACAGCCACTATGGAGAACTGTGTGGAGGTTCCTTTAAAAACTGAAAGTAGAACTACCATACGACCCAGCAATCCCACTACTGGGCATATACCCTGAGAAAACCATAATTCAAAAAGAGTCATGTACCAAAATGTTCATTGCAGCTCTATTTCCAATAGCCAGGACATGGAAGCAACCTAAGTGTCCATCGACAGATGAATGGATAAAGAAGATGTGGCACATATACACAATGGAATATTACTCAGCCATAGAAAGAAACAAAATTGAGTTACTTGCAGTGAGGTGGATGGACCTAGAGTCTGTCATACAGAGTGAAGTAAGTCAGAAAGAGAAAAACAAATACCATATGCTAACACCACATATATGGAATTAAAAAAAAATTGGTTATGAAGAACGTAGTGGCAGGACAGGAATAAAGACGCAGACATTGAGAATTGACTTGAGGACACGGGGAGGGGGAAGGGTAAGCTGGGACAAAGTGAGAGAGTGGCATGGACATATATACACTACCAAATGTAAAGTAGATAGCTCGTGGGAAGCAGCCTCATAGCACAGGGAGATCAGCTTGGTGCTTTGTGACCATCTGGAGGGGTGGGATAGGGAGGGTGGGAGGGAGATGCAAGAGGGAGGAGATATGGGGATATATGTATATGTATAGCTCATTCAATTTGTTATAAAGCAGAAACTAACCATTGTAAAGCAATTGTACTTTAATAAAGATGTTAAAAAAATAAAGAAATCAAGCTTGATATGGATGCAAAAATAGAGATAAATCAATGTCACAAAATAAATAGTTCAGGAATAGTCCAACATATATGCATTTAAAATAATAATTTAAATCTTCAGTGCAGCTTAGTATATACATATAAGAATTCAAAATAACATCACAAATTGGAGAGGAAATGTGAAAGCCTTTAAAGAATATAATACTGGGTTAATTGGTTAGAGATGTGGAAAAAAATGAGCTGAAATAGGGAACACAGTACTGGGAATGAAATATCTCCATTCTGGGAGTTTGATAAGACCAAATGTCTAAAGAGACAACATCTCCACTTTCAAATCTTCCCAAATTCTGATCCATATTTCCAAATAAATAGAAAGTGGATATACCTGGTGTCTTGTTTTCTCCACTATTTCCAAAGCTTCTCCTTATGTGGTAGCTTTAATTTTAACCAAATTTTCAGGAAAACTCATTTTACTTTCAGAGAGGGCCTGATTTCAGGAAACGAGACAAGTTATTTTAATCTGACCAGTGTCCCTTGTAAAGATTCAGAAACCTAGTTCAGCCTTTCAAACTTCTACAAAGTTTGAATTTACTCACCCACCAAATTAAACCTTTTCCTTGTTTTGTCTCTACCTTATCCTTCCAAAGTGGTTTAACAGGAGAGAAGGGTAGGAGCTGGAGAGGTTTTACATTTCAGACTTTTCTTTTTGCAATATTTTGAATCATCTACTGCCAAAAGACTCAGAATATGTATACAAATACAAAGATCATCTAACCAGAAGAAAGTGGGACACATTACCAGTGTTGAAAGTAAGACTGGCTATGATGAAAGACTTACTGCATAGGGCTTTAACTTCCTTTATAGAAACCAATTCCTCTCACCCTGTGTCAGAGCAAAAGGTCATAGTAGATTTGAAAATAAACACCTTTTTTATGTGAACCCAAAACAGAAACAGTAACAAGTTGATGGGTTGATCTGACTTGAGTGGATTATTCCAATTTATGGCTTAGTAATGCTGAGTGAAATTCGCTGTGATCCAGCTGCCTGGGCAGCTTATCCAAATCCCATTCCCACCCCAGAATCCGGATCTTGGCTCCCCCTCATTCTCTAAGTCTCCTCTCTATCTTCATTTTATATCAGAATCACCTAGAGATTTTCACAAAATTGCAGAAGCCTAGGCCCCCAGTATGAGGCTAACAGCTTCCCCCAAGAGATTCTAACGTGACCCGAGGATGAAAATCACCGTTCTAAGTCATTGTCTATTGGAACTCCCCCTGGAATTTTTTTCCTCCAACATGCCACCAATATCTCTGATTTTAGAATAGTAAATTCAATACTTATAGATTTGTAAAATATTTTTTCTTTTACATATGTTGTTAGAATACACTCTCCTTTATTATTTCTTTGGTATATAATATGCTCATATTCATGAAATTGTTACAATTTTTGGTAAGTGAATTATTCTTCCCATCATTTACACTTACTCTAAAGCTCAGTACCAAAATGGTGGGTACTTCTGTACAATTTATTATGTACCAGGCACGTCTAGACACTTTATATATACTTTATACTTTATATATGCTTTATACTTTATATATATTCAATCCTCACAGCATTCTGTGAGTTAACTAATATTATTGTCACCCCCATCTTCAACTGAGGAACTCAGGCCATAGAGAAGTGAGGTAATTTACCCAGGGTCACACAGCAGAGCCATATTTGAGACCAAGTTTTCTGGCTCTTATCTGGTATGTGATTCTACCTCTCCTGCTCCATATTTTGTGTCTTTCTTGAAACTTTTTCAAAGCACAAATGCAGCAGAAAAAATAGCTTTGCTAGTGAAGATAGAGTTAAAGCATGTCAGTTTTCCTGACTTGTGAACAAACTGTAATGTGGCTTGTTTTTGTTTTCCCCATAGGTGGACAAGTCAGGTAAGAGTAAAATTACAGATAGAGAAGGAATCTAATTGTGAGTCACCTGGGCTTTTGGCAGAGGCTGAAAGTCCCTCACAACTTCTAACAGTCCTTCACTGTGGCCAGAGATGGCTTTGGTGGCAAAGGTTTACACAATAGATAATTTTACCTGCCATCGTTTCAACCATTGATTTTTTTTTAAGTATCAAACTATTCTAACCACATATTTACAGTCTCTTCCTTCTGTGTGTAGAGAGAAAACAAAGATCAAAACCCAAGTAGACATAAAAACCTGCATTGACCTCTTTACCCGTAAACATTTATTCAGTGCTGTAAACGTTATTAGCACTAGCTCTGCGCTAAGCATCTTGTTAGGCGTCTCCAAGAACACAGGTATGTAGGCAACATGTCTGATCAGTGATGCTCTGAGATCCTGATTGATTTGAAGCACCAGTTCAAAGTCTGCAGAAGCGTGGTCTCAGTGTCTTGCAGAAAACCACGTGGTGGGCTGCTCATCACTGATTGACGACAGTCCGCTGAGCTGCTTGGTTTTATGGGCAGTGAGACGGGATAGGGCACCCTCCTTGTGAAGGGCTCAGTAAGGCTCTCGTGAGAAAGATGTGCTGGAATTGAAACTGCATGACAGGATAGTTCATCCTATTTCTTTTAGGCAGAACCTAAAATTATTCTCATTAACTTTTTTTTTTAATGTGTCAGAGACAATTTAATTTTTTATTTTTAATTTTTATTGGAGTATAGTTGACTTACAGTGTTGTGTTAGTTTCAGGTGTACAGCAAAGTGAATCAGTTATACATGTACATATATCCATTCTATTTTTAGATTTTTTTTCTCATGTAGGCCATTACAGAGTATTGTAGAGTTCCCGGTGCTCTACTAGAGTTCCCAGTAGGTTCTTATTAGTTATCTGTTTTATATATAGTAGTGTGTATATGTCAATCCCAATTTCCCAGTTTATCCCTCCCCCCCTTATGCCCGGCTAACCATAAGTTTGTTTTCTACATCTGTGACTCTACTTCTTTTCTTTTTTTTTTTTTAAGATTCTTTTCCCATGTAGGCCATTACAGAGTATTAAGTAGAGTTCCCTGTGCTATACAGCAGGTTCTTATTAGTTATCTGTTTTATATATAGTAGTGTGTATATGTCAATCCCAATTTCCCAGTTTATCCCTCCCCGCCTTATGCCCGGCTAACCATAAGTTTGTTTTCTACATCTGTGACTCTACTTCTTTTTTTTTTTTTTTTAAGATTCTTTTCCCATGTAGGCCATTACAGAGTATTAAGTAGAGTTCCCTGTGCTATACAGCAGGTTATTATTAGTTATCTGTTTTATATATAGTAGTGTGTCTATATTCCCATTAACTTTTAATTGATGCCTGAAGATCGGCAATCCTTTCTCTGTACTCTTCATTAGAAATGAGAAACCCTGCCAGTAATTAGTGACAGTTGCTTACACGTAATTATTTTAGTACAGTTAGGTTTATTAAATTATCTTTACTCCAGCAGCTATACGTATTGGATACCCTACTGATTTAGGTAATTCATCAGACAGTGATATCCAAGTTGCAGGTTTGATAGCTGAAGAGATAAAACTGGCATCCTGAGGCTTAGCTTTGCTCAGTGTAAAACACTTAAGTCTATAGCCAATATCTCCATGAGATTTTTCTTTCATTCACTCATTCATTCATTAAATATTTGTTTTATGAGACGTTGGTGTACAGAATACATTTTCAAATTTTCCTTTTTTCTGCCTTTTCCCTAGTACTATTTGCATTTATAAAACAATTTCATATAAGTAAAGCCAATTTTTACTATAAGTGAGAAGCTGCTGTGTATCTTAATCATTCTTTAATTAAGGACTAAAACTATAGCTTGAATTATAAGATCATAAAATGAGAAATCATAAAATGAGAAATAACCTTTTAGCAACTTACTATGTGCAGGATAATGAGCGAATGCTTCATTCTTTTTTTTCTTAACATCTTTATTGGAGTATAATTGCTTTACAATGGTGTGTTAGTTTCTGCTGTATAACAAAGTGAATCAGCTGTACGTATACATATATCCCCATAACCCCTCCCTCTTGCATCTCCCTCCCACCCTCCCTATCCCACCCCTCTAGGTAGTCACAAAGCACAGAGCTGATCTCCCTGTGCTCTGTGGCTGCTTCCCACTAGCTATTGGTTTTACATTTGGTAGTGTATATGTGTCAGTGCCACTCTCTCACTTTGTCCCAGCTTACCCTTCTCCTTCCCTGTGTCCTCAAGTCCATTCTCTACGTCTGTGTCTTTATTCTGTCCTGCCCCTAGGTTCGTCGAACCATTTTTTTTTTTAGATTCCATATATATGTGTTAGCATACGGTATTTGTTTTTCTCTTTCTGACTTCACTCTGTATGACAGACTCTAGATCCATCCACCTCACTACAGATAACTCAATTTCATTTCTTTTTATGGCTGAGTAACATTCCATTGTATATATGTGCCACATCTTCTTTATCCATTCATCTGTCGATGGACACTTAGGTTGCTTCCATGTCCTGGCTATTGTAAATAGTGCTGCAGTGAACATGGTGGTAGATGACTCTTTTTGAATTATGGTTTTCTCAGGGTATATGCCCAGTAGTGGGATTGCTGGTTTATATGATAGTTCTATATTTAGTTCTTTAAGGAACCTCCATACTGTTCTCCATAGTGACTGTATCAGTTTATATTCCCAGCAACAGTACAAGAGGGTTCCCTCTTTTCCACACCCTCTCCAGCATTTATTGTTTGTAGATTTTTAGATGATGGCCATTCTCACTGGTGTGAGGTGATACCTCATTGTAGTTTTGATTTGCACTTCTCTAATGATTAGTGACGTTGAGCATCCTTTCATGTGTTTGTTGGCAATCTGTATATCTTCTTTGGAGAAATGTCTATTAAGGTCTTCTGCCCATTTTTGGATTGGGTTGTTTGTTTTTTTGATATTGAGCTGCATGAGCTGCTTGTATATTTTGGAGATAATCCTTTGTCCGTTGACTTGCTTGCAAATATTTTCTCCCATTCTGAGAGTTGTCTTTTTGTCTTGTTTATGGTTTCCTTTGCTGTGCAAAAGCTTTGAAGTTTCATTAGGTCCCATTTGTTTATTTTTGTTTTTATTTCCATTTCTCTAGGAGGTGGGTCAAAAAGGATCTTGCTGTGATTTATGTCATAGAGTGTTCTGCCTACCTATGTTTTCCTCTAAGAATTTTATAGTATCTGGCCTTACATTTAGGTCTTGAATCCATTTTGAGTTTATTTTTGTGTATGGTGTTAGGGAGTGTTCTAATTTCATTCTTTTACATGTAGCTGTCCAGTTATCCCAGCACCACTTATTGAAGAGGCTGTCTTTTCTCCATTGTACATTCTTGCCTCCTTTATCAAAAATAAGGTGACCATAGGTGCGTGGGTTTATCTCTGGGCTTTCTATCCTGTTCCATTGATCTATATTTCTGTTTTTATGCCAGTATCATACTGTCTTGATTACTGTAGCTTTGTAGTATAGTCTGAAGTCTGGGAGCCTGATTCATCCAGCTCCATTTTTCTTTCTCAAGATTGCTTTGGCTGTTTGGGGTCTTTTGTGTTTCCATACAAATTGTGAAATTTTTTGTTCTAGTTCTGTGAAAAATGCCATTGGTAGTTTGATAGGGATTGCATTGCATCTGTAGATTGCTTTGGGTAGTATAGTCATTTTCACAGTGTTGATTCTTCCAATCCAAGAACATGGTATTTCTCTCCATCTGTTTGTATCACCTTTGATTTCTTTCATCAGTGTGTTATAGTTTTCTGCATACAGGTCTTTTGTCTCCTTAGGTAGGTTTATTCCTAGGTATTTTATTCTTTTTGTTGCAGTGGTAAATGGCAGTGTTTCCTTAGTTTCTCTTTCAGATTTTACATCATTAGTGTATAGGAATGCAAGAGATTTCTGTGCATTAATTTTGTATCCTGCTACTTTACCAAATTCATTGATTAGCTCTAATAGTTTACTGGTAGCATCTTAGTCTCTATGTGTAGTATCATGTCATCTGCAAACAGTGACAGTTTTACTTCTTCTTTTCCGATTTGGATTCCTTTAATTTCTTTTTCTTCTCTGATTGCTGTGGCTAAAACTTCTAAAACTATGTTGAGTAATAGTGGTGAGAGTGGGCAACTTTGTCCTGTTTCTGATCTTAGAGGAAATGGTTTCAGTTTTTCACCATTGAGGACGATGTTGGCTGTGGGTTTGTCATATATGGCCTTTATTATGTTGAGGTAGGTTCCCTCTATGCCTACTTGCTGGAGAGTTTATATCATAAATGGGTGTTGAATTTTGTCAAAAGCTTTTTCTGCATCCATTGAGATTAACATATAGTTTTTATCCTTCAGTTTGTTAATATGGTGTATCACGTTGATTGATTTGCATATATTGAAGAATCCTTGCATTCCTGGGATAAACCCCACTTGAGCATGGTGTGTGATCCTTTTAATGTGCTGTTGGATTCTGTTTGCTAGTATCTTGTTGAGGATTTTCCATCTGTGTTCATCAGAGATATTGGCCTGTAGTTTTCTTTTTTTGTGACATCTTTGGTTTTGGTATCAGGGTTATGGTGGCCTTGTAGGATGAGTTTGGGAGTGTTCCTCCCTCTGCTATATTTTGGAAGAGTTTGGGAAGGATAGGTGTCAGCTCTTCTCTAAATATTTGATAGAATTCCCCTGTGAAGCCATCTGGTCCTGGGCTTTTGTTTGTTGGAAGATTTTTAATCACAGTTTCAATTTCAGTGCTTGTGATTGGTCTGTTTATATTTTCTATTTCTTCCTGTTTCAGTCTCAGAAGGTTGTGCTTTTCTAAGAATTTGTCCATTTCTTCCAGGTTGTCCATTTTATTGGCATATAGTTGCTTGTAGTAATCTCTCATGATCCTTTGTATTTCTGCAGTGTCAGTTGTTACTTCTCCTTTTTCATTTCTAATTCTGTTGATCTGAGTCTTTTCCGTTTTTTGCTAGATGAGTCTGGCTAATGGTTCATCAATTTTATCTTCTCAAAGAACCAGCTTTTAGTTTTATTGATCTTTGCTATTGTTTCCTTCATTTCTTTTTCATTTATTTCTGATCTGATCTTTATGATTGCTTTCCTTCTGCTAACTTTGGGTTTCTTTTATTTGTCTTTCTCTAATTGCTTTAGGTGTAAGGTTAGGTTGTTTATATGAGACTTTTCTTGTTTCTTGAGGTAGGATTGTATTGCTATAAACTTCCTTCTTAGAACTGCTTTTGCTGCATCCTGTAAGTTTTGGGTCGTCGTGTTTCTATTGTCATTTGTTTCTAGGTATTTTTTGACTTCCTGTTTAATTTCTTCAGTGATCTCTTGGTTATTTAGTAGTGGCTTGTTTAGCCTCCATGTATTTGTATTTTTTACAGTTTTTTTCCTGTAATTGATATCTAGTCTCATAGCGTTGTGGTTGGAAAAGATACTTGACATGATTTCAGTTTTCTTAAATTTACCATGGCTTGATTTGTGACCCAAGGTATGATCTGTGCTGGAGAATGTTCTATGAGCACTTGAGACGAAAGTGTATTCTGTTGTTTTTGGATGGAATGTCCTATAAATATCAGTTAAGTTCATCTTGTTTAATGTGTCATTTAAAGTTTGTGTTTCCTTATTTATTTTCATTTTGGATGATCTGTCCATTGGTGAAAGTGAGGTGTTAAAGTTCCCTACTATGATTGTGTTACTGTCAATTTCCCCCTTTATGGCTGTTAGCATTTGCCTTATGTATTGAGGTGCTCCTATGTTGGGTGCATAAATATTTACAATTGTTATATCTTCTTCTTGGATTGATCCCTTGATCATTATGTAGTGTCCTTCTTTGTCGCTTGTAATAGTCTTTGTTTTAAAACCTATTTTGTCTGATATGAGAATTGCTACTCCAGCTTTCTTTTGATTTCCATTTGCATGGAATATTTTTTTCCATCCCCTCACTTTCAGTCTGTATGTGTCCCTAGGTCTGAAGTGGGTCTCTTGTAGACAGCATATGTATGGGTCTTGTTTTTGTATCCATTCAGCCAGTTTATATCTTTTGGTTGGAGCATTTAATCCATTTACATTTAAGGTAATTATCGATATGTATGTTCCTATTACCATTTTCTTAGTTGTCTTGGGTTTGTTATTGTAGGTCTTTCCCTTCTCTTGTGTTTCCTGCCTAGAAAAGTTCCTTTAGCATTTGTTGTAAAGCTGGTTTGGTGGTGCTGAATTCTCTTAGCTTTTGCTTGTCTGTAAAGGTTTTATTTTCTCTGTTGAATCTGAATGAGATCCTTGCTAGGTAGAGTAATCTTGGTTGTAGATTTTTCCCTTTCATCACTTTAAATATGTCCTGCCACTGCCTTCTGGTTTGCAGAGTTTCTGCTGAAAGAGCAGCTGTTAACCTTATGGGAATTCCCTTGTATGTTATTTGTTGCTTTTCCCTTGCTGCTCTTAATATTTTTTCTTTGTATTTAATTTTTGATCATTTGATTAATATGTGTCTTAGCATGTTTCACCTTGATTTATCCTGTATGGGACTCTCTGCGCTTCCTGGACTTGATTGACTATTTCATTTCCCATATTAGGGAAGTTTTCAACTATAATCTCTTCAAATATTTTCTCAGTCCCTTTCTTTTTCTCTTCTTCTTCTGGGACCCCTATAATTCGAATGTTGGTGCGTTTAATGTTGTCCCAGAGGTCTCTGAGATTGTCCTCAATTCTTTTCATTCTTTTTTCTTTATTCTGCTCTGTGGTAGTTATTTCCACTATTTTATCTTCTCCACGTCACATATACGTTCTTCTGCCTCAGTTATTCTGCTATTGATTCTTTCTAGAGAATTTTTAATTTCATTTATTGTGTTGTTCATCAGTGTTTGTTTGCTCTTTAGTTCTTCTGGGTCCTTGTTAAACGTTTCTTGTATTTTCTCCATTCTATTTCCAAGGTTTTGGATCATCTTTACTATCATTACTCTGAATTCTTTTTCAGGTAGACTGCCTATTTCCTCTTCATTTGTTTGGTCTGGTGGGTTTTTACTTTGCTCCTTCATCTGCTGTGTATTTCTCTGTCTTCTCATTTTGCTTAACTTACTGTGTTTGGGTTCTCCGTTTCACAGGCTGCAGGTTCGTAGTTCCCATTGTTTTTTGCTGTCTGTCCCCAGTGGCTAAGGTTGGTTCAGTGGGCTGTGTAGGCTTCCTGGTGGAGGGGACTGGTGCCTGTGTTCTGGTGGATGAGGCTGAATCTTGTCTTTCTGGTGGGCAGCACCAAATCCAGTGGTGTGTTTTGGGGTGTCTGTGAGCTTATTATGATTTTAGGCAGCCTCTCTGCTAATGGGTGGGGTTGTGTTCCTGTCTTGCTAGTTGTTTGGCATAGCGTGTCCAGCACTGGAGCTTGTTGGTCATTGAGTAGAGCTGGGTCTTAGCCTTGAGATGGAGATCTCTGGGAGAGCTCTCGCCAATTGATATTATGTGGGGCCAGGAAGTCTCTGATGGTCCAGTGTCCTTAACTTGGCTCTCCCACCTCAGAGGCACTGGCCTGACACCCGGCTGGAGCACCAAGACCTTGTCAGCCCCATGGCTGCTAGTGTTGGATGGTCTCCTGCAGAGGTGGGGGTGGCTGTGGCTCACCGTGGGGACAAGGACACTGGCAGCAGAAGTTCTGGGAATTTCTTCTTGGCGTGAGCCCTCCCAGAGTCCCCCATTAGCCCCACCAAAGAACCCAGTAGTCTCCAGTACTCCCTGCTTTTTTATAAGTGACCCCAGCAACCCACTTAAGTCCACATGGAAAATGCTTCCCTGAACTTGTGATTAATGTTGCACTTATCTCTGGAGAGAAAGATGTTAGTGATTAATAAAACAGCAGGGTCATATTTTTTTTTTTAAGTTCTGGCATCTTAGCATTTTCAAATGCTGAAATTAATCTCAGGATTCATGGCGGATAAGGGTGTAAAGCAGTGTCAGCCTGCACATTTTGCAAGATAGAATTAAAGAGAGGAATTAATCTCCAAAATGGGAGAAGGGAGTCAGAGATAGAGAGATCATAAATTCACTGAGGCCTGTTTACTTAGTGTGCAGAATGGCCCAACATCTGGGGTTTCCTTGCCATTGGCCTGGATTTATTGGCTTTATTGGAGTTTCACAGTTGGAGCATAAATTATGTCACAATCACTTAGACAGTACCAGTAAGGCGCTGTGTATTCATTCCTCAAACTTTAAGTATCCCTGCAAACCCACAATGGCTGCCACCAGTTCTGTCACCCCAGAGCCAGTTTGCATCAGGGCACGTCATGTCACGTGTTGTCCTTATCTCATTCACTCTGGAACTGTGGAAACCACAAAGATAAAATAATAACAGATTTTAATCTTCACCTTCCCTGTAGAAGGTCTGTAATGCCCGAGTCCTGTAGGAAATTGGTTGGCTTCTCAATGTTATAAGAGTGCATGAGCATGAAGGTTACCAAAAATGGGAAGCAGATTTCTTTAAAGGGGTTTCTATTATCAAGTTGGGTGAAGGTGTCTCTCAAACTGAGGGAAGTTTAAAATACATTTTGAGTATAGAATGGTAGTGATAGCCAGATCTCTATTAAATGGTATATTTTTACCTGGGGAAGGCTTTTAAAGGTATAATGCTAAATAGATCTGGATTGAAAATGTGGAAACATCTCTTAAGCTCCTTCGACTACACTGTGATCCCACAAACTTGGTCTGGTCCCATGTTGCTTATTCCTGATTTGGGCCCCTGCTTCCTTCCTGACTCCAGTTTCTCATTACATGACCATCCTACAGCCTGCTGTCAGGCCAGTCTTCCTAAAAATGCCATTTATTAAATTTCCTTCATGTGGCTCAAAAACATCCAGTGTCTGCAGCCTGGTCTTTCAGAGTTCTCCATTATCTTCCCTGCCCCCACAAGCAGCATCTCAGGACTTCCCCCTCTTGGGGAAGAATCATCTTCTCAGGTCAACTCATTCATTTTGTGCTGCACACAGTGGTCCCTGCCATATTTTTTTTTAATTTATTTATTTATTTATGGCTGTGTTGGGTCTTCGTTGCTGCTCGCGGGCTTTCTCTAATTGCAGTGAGTGGGAGCTACTCTTCATTGCGGTGTGTGGGCTTCTCATTGTGGTGGCTTCTCTTTTTGTGGAGCTCGGGCTCTAGGCGTGCGGGCTTCAGTAGTTGTGGCACGTGGGCTCAGTAGTTATGGCTCGTGGGCTCTAGAGCGCAGGCTCAGTAGTTGTGGTGCATGGGCTTAGTTGCTCCGCAGCATGTGGGATCTTCCCGGACCAGGCATCGAACCCATGTGCCCTACATTGGCAGGCGGATTCTTAACCCCTGCCCCACCAGGGAAGTCCCCTCCCTGTCATATTGGATTCCTGCAACTGTGCGTGCTATTCCCTCAACCTGGAAGAGACCATGTGTTCCTCTAGCCCTGTGTCCAGGTCTAGCCCTCCCTCAGCACGCAGCGCAGCCTCTCTGGATGTTTGCATCTCAGCTGATTTTCCTTTCTCTGGACTCCCATTTCCTTTCCAGCCCAAACCTAAGCACCCAGTGCTCTTAGTGCTTCATATGACTTGGTCATTCCTCGTCTCCCGAAGAGCGGAAACTGTTTCTGACATGTCTTTTGTGTCTCTCACAGCACAGCCACGATGTTGAGAATAGAGGAAATACAAACTACCTGTTGACAAATGCCCATATCTAATACAGTATATCGTTTAGTCAGTGAGACTGTTTTGAAACTTCATGTTCTATAAAGAATTAATTTCTAACCGATTCTATATGTACCGTATTCTATAAAGACCTTTCTGCAAAATAAAGACAGCTTGAATTTGTAAGGAATTGCACAGGTACCAATTATGTGGATGTCCCCATAGCCTACCCCCTTACAGAATCACCTTCCCTTCAACATTTATATTAAAATCGCTTGACACTTGTCCACAAATGGTGGGAAACAGAACATCACCACCAGTGTTTCTCTAAAGTCATACCTTATTTCTGTAGAATTTTCCATTTGTGTTTTTCGTCTTATGATTGATATTTGCTTTTCCTCTTTTACTAATATAAACAAGCATGGTTTCCCCTCCCTTACCCACACAAATACTATTTACACAAGAGAGTTTTGTGTAGAGATATTTTATTTAAAAGTCTGTAGAGAGAAGACAGTAGAACAATGTTCCAAAGCACAGGAGATAATTTGAGACTGATTTTCAGTCGTATACACCTCTGAGCCATTCCCAGCATTCTCACCATTCCCACCTCAGGATTTCTTGCTGGCTGACCTTCATGCTCAGTCTTCTATCTCCCCATCAGCGTGTTGGCCCTCTCCTCCTGGAACTTTAAAATCCCACACTTCCCTCCCCACTTTTCCCCTAACGTTTCCAGACCACTTTCGTCTGCCGCAGTGGAGAAAGTCATCAAGGTGCTAACACTGTTCTCCCATCACGAGGAATCCTGCCACCAGCATGAAAATATTGTTTTATCTTAAAACATAAATAATCCCTCATAATTTTAAAGGGGAAAATTCATCTACATGTTATATCATTTTACTGATTCTTTCTTATGTATTTTGTATTATTTTAGATGCCTGGAGCTAGTGGGCAATTACTTATATATTTAAAGGGTTAGATTAGATTGTTGAGCCAGAGTTTCATTTTTTTATTGAAGTGTAGTTGATATACAATGCTGTGCCAATCTCTGCTGTACAGCAGAGTGACTCAGTTTTATACACATATTCTTTTATTCTTTTCCATTATGGTTTATCCCAGGGGACAGGGTATAGTTCCTGTGCTGTACATTAGGACCTTGTTGTTTGTCCATTCTACATGTAATAGTTTGCATCTGCTAATCCCAAATTCCCAGTCCATCCATTTCCCTCCCCTCCTCCCCCTTGGCAACCACAAGTCTCTTCTCTATGTCTGTGAGCCTCTTTCTGTTCTGTAGATAGGTTCATTTGTGCCATATTTTAGATTCCACACGTAAGTGATATCATGTGGTATTTGTCTTTCTCTTTCTGACTTATTTCACTTAATGTGATAATCTCTAGTTGCATCCATGTTGCTGCAGATGGCATTATTTTCTTCTTTGTTATGGTTGAATAGTATTCCATTATATATATTTACCACATCTTTATCCATTTGCGTGTCATTGGACATTTAGGTTGCTTTGCTGTCTCAGCTCAAAATTTCATTTATATAAATGTTCAGCATTTTCCCTTAAGCTTGAATCTTCCTGAAAGTTAACACAAGGATTTTCTCCAACTTTCAAATGCACTGAGTAATGAAAACTTAACTTTGAAATATTTATTGTGAGATGTTATCTGGAAACGGTTCTTGATAACAGGGTTTGTTTTCTTTGGTGCATCCAGGTCAGTAAGAAGTGGTTAGTTCTTTATCTTGTAATCTAAGATATTCCTTTGACTAGTTAGAAAGCCTATAAGAATTTCCTTGGTGGTTAGGTGGAGGAAAAGGAAGGGAAAGATATTCTTCAGTATTAATCAAGAGGCAAGGTAGAACCCTTGAAGCTTGGGGTGCAGGCTGGCAGTCTCAGTCACCATGTACTCTTAGGCACAGTTGGGAGCAGAATCAGATAGGAGAGTGACTTAGGAAAGCGGCCAGGAATGAATTAATGTCAGCCAGGTATTAAGAAGAAGATTCCAGGGCTGGAAGCCAGAATGCAGCTGGAGCAGGCAACCAAGGTACAGAGGTTGAAACAAGAAGCAGGACCTCACTAACATCTGTTGGGCCCAGAACTGGGATACAAATGTAGGCCCTCTCCATAGGTCCAAATACTTCAAAGCAGTAACAGATCAAGCTAATAAACTACTAAATGAAGGATGTTCTCTCCTTCTCCCTTGACAAACATACCTTACTAGTAACTTGGAATTTAAAATTCTCAGGCTGCTCAGAGTTCTGCCACGTGGCAGCACAGAGAGCTGGTCCAGTTCCCAGGTCCCCACTGCTGCCCGCTCTCTTTCCAGCTCAGTTCAGAAGTGGGGAGGGACTTGCACGCATTCCGGGAGTCAACCCACCTCTCATCTCCAAGCGCCATCCACACCCCTTGCAATTAGCCATCCCTCGACTGTCTGGGCCTGTGGGTCTACACACAGGTAATATCTGCCTCAGGATGAGAGACCCAGTGATGAAGCACACACATTCTTTGAAAGTGGGCTTGGGGCTGTTTGGACAGGAGATTCCAAGGTGCCGTGTACCTGGGGTATGGTGTGGAAGGGGGTCGTGTCTCCTTGACTCTGAGCACTCTGCCCTATGGGATGGAGCGCAGCCTGAGGAAGCTCAGAGCGGGAGTACCAGGCCCAGGACTGGGGCCCCTCTTGCCCAAATTTAATGGCAGTATTGACAAGAAAAATGCCCACCAGCCAGGAGAACTAGGAAAGCCTAGTCGAGTCAAAGGAACTGATCATCAAGGTGTAAGGCAGAGGTTCCAGGTAAATCAACTGGAAGATACTTAACCTGAGGCTGACTACCTCTAGTGTTTAAAAAAGACACAGGCACCCCAGTGTTCATTGCGGCACGATTTACAGTAGCCAGGTCATGGAAGCAAGCTAAATGCCTATCGACGGACGAATGGATAAAGAAGATGTGGTACATATATACAATGGAATATTTCTCAGCCACCTAAAAGAACGAAATGGGGTCATTTGCAGAGACGTGGATGGACCTCGAGACTGTCATACAGAGTGAAGTAAGTCAGAAAGAGAAAAACAAATACCGTGTGCTAACACACATATATGGAATATAAAAAAAAATGGTTCTGATGAACCTAGGGGCAGGACAGGAATAAAGACGCAGACGTTGAGAATGGACTTGAGGACACGGGGAGGGGGAAGAGTAAGCTGGGACGAAGTGAGAGAGTGGCATGGACATATATACACTACCAAATGTAAAATAGATAGCTAGTGGGAAGCAGCTGCATAGCACAGGGAGATCAGCTTGTTGCTTTGTGACCACCTAGAGGGGTGGGATAGGGAGGGTGGGAGGGAGACGCAAGAGGGAGGGGATATGGGGATATATGTATGCATATATCTGACTCACTTTGTTATACAGCAGAAACTAACACAACATTATAAAACAATTATACTCCAATAAAGATGTAAAAGAAAAACAAAACAAAAAACAAAAAAAACTAAATTACATTACCAGAGGTCAGGATAGTGATTACGTTTGGGAAGGAGGGGAGGGGTGGCAGGTGGGAAGAACATAAGGATGACTGGCTGTGTTCTAGGTCTTGGTGAATACACAGGTTTTCCCTTTGTGATAGTTCATTAAAATGTAGGTTTGCATTTTGTGCATTTTCTATGTGTGTAATACTTCAATAAAGGGTTAAAAAATTGGAGAATACAAGCTTATACAAAATAGCATTATTTTATATATGTTCTCAGTTTCAATTATGAATATAGCCCATTTTTCCTTACTTGTCATTTGTAGCAGCAGAAAGAGTTTTGCTCAGAGGAACAAGAAATAAATCTTATTTTTCACCCAAATGAGGGTCATATGTTAGAAATGGAAACATGGCAAATAAACACAGCAATCTATGGTGGCTTTTAAAAGTTGAAATCAAACATAATAAGGAAACTTGGTAAAACCCCATTGCAAAGGAAGCTATCTGGTTTCCCCTGGTTCTTTTTAGGGTGTTGTATTTCCTGGTAAGTTTGATTTTACTGTTTAAGTTTTGAAAACATGAAACTGGGTCTCTGGGAAACAGAACAAACAACCACAATGAGAGGCCCCGGCAGCTTCCTCCTGAACCTGCCTGCCAGTAATGTGTAATTTCGCTGAGGAAAAACTAATAATGTCAACTTGGATTTGAAACTAATTAAAGGTCCTTCTAGAAAGTCAGGATAGATTTCCTGTCTTCCCCATGTAGAGATGCACCAGCAAACAGGCTTGTCAGACAGAAACCTCCGAGAGTGGAAAATCAACAGCTGCTGGCCTGTGGGGCTAGAAGAAAATGTGAAGGCAGGAAACTGAAAGCAGCAGTTCTGTTGTCACGGCTAAGTTAAGCCTTCAGAGGATATTAGGGATAAGGAGGGGACAGAATTTTACGTGGTCCTAGGAGAGCCATAATGTGTTGAGACATTTTTTTCCCCACCTACATCTTTGTCTGTAGATGCGAAAATCCTTTTGCCAAACATAGGAATGGAAAAGGCAGTGAAATGGAAATGGAAAGAGAAGGCAGTTTGAAGATACTCCAGGATTTGGAGCCCGTGTGTAGATAGTGGTCGTGTGCCTTTGCTGCTAACTGGGCCAGCAAATGAATGGGAAGCAGTTGAGTGTTCTGGAGTAAAATGTATTTAGGTTTTCCCTGGGTTTTAAACCTTGTTCTACTGTTTAGGTGTGCGACTTTTGTTACTTAATCTTTCTAAGCCTTGATTTCTTCATCTGTAAAATAGACATAATGTTAGTACCTACCTGATAAGGTAATTACAAGAATGAAATATGTGAACTGCTTAAAGTACTCAGTGCAGATGCTGGCGCAGAGCAGATGTTCAGTATACGTTACATACATTACCTGTGTGCTATATCAGGCAGTATGTCGCAGACACCATTAGTCTTAAAAGCAGACATTGTCAACACAGAAGTGTAAGTACAGAGCGTTGAAGTGACTTTGGAGTCAATCTGTTCATCATACAAGCAAAGAATTCAGTAAACAAAAGCAGTGCTTAGGAGCAGAGCTTAGGTCAATAAATCTTTGTGATCTTTCTTATTTATTTCTCAGAAAAGAGAGGAAAAACTAAGACGGGGGTGTCAGAGTGAGCAGTAGAGTCAGCAAAAGTATACTGACAAGAAAAGCCTTTTGCTGCCTTGTCTGAAATAAATTATTTCGAAAGTTACACAGTGGCCCCTGTTGAGATATTTGTGAGGGTTCCGTGCCACTGAGGAAGAAGAGAAGCGCTAGGCTCCATGGGAAAGGAACAGTGGAAAAGCAGAAAAGCTTCTCTTTGTACCTGATCCCCATCACATGCTTGTGCTCTAGGGGTGCCTCAGTAATAAGATGGGGTGGGGAGTAGAGCTGTGGGAACCTGAAAGGGAGCAGGAGGTGAAAACAAGAGTTGCTCCACTGCTGTACACTGTTAAGGAATATTAACAAGTCATTACTTAACCATTAATTATCAAAGATGTTTGAGAAAATAAGAACCATATGGCATCCAGTCATGCGTTGAAAGTGAATGTGTTTTGTTTTGTTTTTTTTTGTCCAGGTTTGCATCTAGTGGTTTTCTGGAATGGTTATGATTACACAGACACCTGGGTTAGGAGTCGAAGGGCGAACCACTGATCTGAGCTAGAGCTCACTCCCATTCCCCCAAAGAAGTATCCTTTGAGCAGCTGTTCTCAAAGTGAGGTCCCCGTAACGGCAGCATCAGCATCCCTGGAAATTGATAGAAATGCAGGTTCTCAGGGCCTGCTCCAAATCTACTGAATCAGAAGCTGTAGGGATGTTTGGGAAAGCCTTCCCTGAGATCCTGATGTGTGCTCTCCTCTGAGAACCATGAACTTAGAAGATATGTGAGCAGCAAAGCGTGGTGGCAATCACGTGAGCTCTTGAGCAGACTCCTGGGCTTAAAACCCATCTCAGGTTCTGTGAGTGAGTCTGGGCAAGGGACTCAAACTTATCAGTATCACTTTCTTCATTTATAAAATGAGGATGATAGCCGCATAGGGTTTTTGTGAGATAATTCATGTCAAATGTAGTGCCAGATATAAGTGATTAATAAATATTAACTGTTATCTTCACTAGTGAACAATAATAATGCAGACTTCCAAGAATATAAATTGCTCACAGCCACACAACGTCCATTGAACCATAGCTTTGTTCAGACCCCAAAGGAGGAATAGCCCTGGTGGAGGTTGTCTTTTAACTGGAACATTTAGCACATTTACATTTAAAGTGATCACTGAGATTTTGGAGCTAAAGTTTCTGTCTTACTTTGTGCATTCTACATATTTATTGTTTTTTTCCTTTCTTTCTAAACTGCTTTTTATTTTATTTTTGTCATTAAAATATTTGCTGGTATAGAAGTTTTGCCTATTTCTATTTGTTTACTTGCTACCCTAGAAATTACAACATGCATATTTAGCTTACTGATGTCCAAGTTACTTACTGCATTTACCCTTCTCCCACAAAATATGATGATTTGAGAATACTTTATCTCCACTTACCTTTTACAATAGGCTGTATAGTTTTCAGTTATTCAGTGCCCCTCTCTCTTGGGCCCATTTGTAAAAGCCTCCTCCTGATGACACTTCTTAGAGGGGAGAAGTGTAAGGCTTGGCTATGTGACCTGCTTTGACCAAGGGAATTTGTGCCACATCTAAGTATAGAAACAGTAAGAGCCACCATTTGGTTCAGCCTTTGCTTGATTCCCTTTGCCAGATAGGCTTTGCTCTTACACCCTGGGTCCCAGAGTGAAGAAGACACATAGAATGAAGAGCTGAACCATAGCTCTCCCATCACTGACATATAACCTAAGTGAAAAGTAAGTCTTTGTTTTTATAAACCACCAAGACTCAAAGGTTGTTATCAAGGCATAACATAGCCGAGGGGGTGGCAAACTTGTTCTGCAAAGGGCCAGATAGTAAATATTTTAGGTGTCTCAGACCACATACACTCTCTGGCACGTGTACTTCTTTGTTTTTGTTTGTTTGTTGTTAATAACTCTTTAAAAAAGTAAAAACCGGGACTTCCCTGGTGGCGCAGTAGTTAAGAATCTGCCTGCCGATGCACGGGACACAGGTTGGATCCCTGGTCTGGGAAGATCCCACATGCCGCGGAGTAACTAAGCCCGTGCGTCACAACTCCTGAGCCTGTGCTCTGAGCCCACGTGCCAAAACTACTGAAGCCCGCGTGCCTAGAGCCCGTGCTCCGCAACAAGAGAAGCCACCACAATGAGAAGCCCGCGCACCGCAACGAAGAGTAGCCCCTGCTCGCCGCAGCTAGAGAATGCCCACGCGCAGCAACGAAGACCCAACGCAGCCTAAATAAATTAATTAATTAATTAAAAATAGTAAAAACTAGTCTTAACTCAAGGACCATACAAAAGCAGACTGTGGGCCTCCTTGTAGTTTGCCAGCCACTAACTTACCCTATTGTGATTGATTGCAACACCCAGGTAGCATTTTTATATGAGAGACCAAAGGTAGAAGAGTATCAGGCTTTATGTTGGTGACGTGAGTGTTTAGACAGTAATTGTAGTCATTAGAGAGGATAAAATTTCCCAGAGTGGCGGTATGAAATGATACACCTCTCCCAACAAATGTTATTGCTGTCATGTATTTAGTTTGCTGTTCTTCTAGTTCCGTAGGGGTAAAGTTTATTGATTATTGATCTGAGATATTTTTTCTTTTTTAACACAGGTGTTTACAACCACAAATTTCCCTCTGAGCGCTGCTTTCACTGTATCCAGTAAATTCTGGTAAGGTGTGTTTTGTTTATATTTGTCTCAAAGTATTTTCTAATGTCCCTTGTGATTTATTCTTTGGCCTGCTGGTTGTTTAAGATTATGTTGTTTAATTTCCACATGTTTGTGAATTTTCTGGTTTTTCTTTCTGTTATTGATATCTAGCTTTGTTCCTTTGTGGTTAGAGAAGATACTGTGTATGATTTCAGTCTTTTTAAGTTTATTGAGACTTGTTTTATGACTTAACATATGGTCTCTGCTGGAGTATGTCCCATGTGAACTTAAGAAGAATGTGTATCCTGCTGTTATTGGGTGTTACAGTTGGTTCAGTAGTGTTCTTTAAGTCCTCCATTTCCTTACTGATCTTTTATATAGAGGTTCTATACATTATTGAAAGTGGTAATGCATCACTGTTACTGTAAAGCTGTCTATCTCTCCCTTCAACTTTGCCTGTGTTTGCTGTATATGCTTTGGGGCTCTATTGCTTGGTGTGTATATGTTTATAATCACTATATCATCTTGATAAATTGACCCTCTTAGGGTAGGAGTGCCTCATTCCTGCTCCCCACGTGGCTCGACTTGCATCACAGGGGGATGGGCATTGGTGAACATACTACTCATTCTCTACTAGGGTTCCTCTGACACTAGCCCTGTCTGGTGGGGCGGGGAAGGGGAGGTTCCTTACTTCTGGGTAGAGTTGGAATTCCAGTCTCCCCACAGAGGTTCCCACTGACACCATGGGGCTGTGGGGCCTTCATTACCATCTGGTGAGGATGGAAGTCCCAGCTCCTATTTAGTTTTCTCTGACTGCACCCCACGGTGAGTCTTGGGGCACCTCGTCGTAGCATGGCAAAGATGGAAATCTAAATTTCTCACTCTGCCTTTGCTGGCCTGGGCGGGAGCAGGGCCAGAGTATTTTCTGTGGTGTTTGGCTGAAGTAGAGCATGTGTTATCTGACGGTTTTTGGTCTTGCTAGGCTACCCCTTTCCTGTTCCTTGGTGAGAGAGAGCAGGCTTTTGTTGGGATTTTTCTTGTCTTAATTCATTGGTGTTTCTGGGTTGCCAGCTTTATTAACTCCAAGTCTGGAATATATGAGGCAAAAAGAAAATTCATGGGATTTGCCTGTTTTATTCCATTTGCCCCCAAGTCCCTAGCTGGTCTCCTCTCTCAGAGTCTTCTTATACTTGGTTTTATATATAATGTTGAAGGTTTTTAGTTACACTTAGCAGAAGGAATAGGGCAAAGTACATCTATTCTGTCTTCCCCAAAGCAGAAGCTATAATCTCATTTTTTACACGTAAATCACTGACCCTTTGGAGTTTGTCTTTATTAGTAGTTAATAGGTACTCAACTTTAATTGTTTTCCAGGTGGCCATCTAGTTATACAAAATCCATTTTTGAGAAGTCTGTGTTTTCCTCATTGAATCAAGAGAATACTTTCTGGGCTTTCTATTCTTTAAAGGAGTATTCTTTTAAATATTGGATAATTACAATATTTATGATTTGTTTTTCATCTGGTAGAGAGACAACCTCCTTAATTTCTTTTCTACATGAACGTTAGAATCAACCTCACTAACTCTAGAAAAACACCTGTTGCTGCCTTTGCATACATCAATTTAGGGAGCCTTGAGATATTTTGATGGTGAATGTTCCTTCTTACTTTTTTTTAGCACCTTTAATGAAGAAATATGTTTTCTTAACATAATCTGTTTCCTCATCTGACATTTGTCTGCCTCAACCATAATCTGTTCAAATTTTGTGTCCTAGTACCAAATATTTTGCTTTTCAATGTTTGTTCGCTCTGAGGAGAGTACTGACTTTGCAAGCATCACTTTAGAGCCTTGGGTCTATTTCTCTGTTGTGTAAGAAAGTGTGTTTATTTTTGTTTAAAATTCAAAGTTTATTTTTAAAATAAATGTTTATTATTCCCATTAAATTATGAAAGCTTTTCCTATTTTAAAGCCTAATTTAGGTTTTTAAATTTTACTTTGGAATCTTAGGTGTTTGTCATTCAAATAGATATTAATCAACTGAGGAATAACTCTTCAAAAGCCAGGGTCTGTGTCTTACTCACTGTTTTCTCCAGAGTTTGGCACAGTACCTAGAAATCCCATAAACATTTAAGAAATTGAATTGAATACTAATAATTGTGCAAAGTAAATGATGAATTCGTGTAGACAATAAACATCAACAGAGATGGGGGAGAGAGAAACCATTTCAAGCAGGGGTTTTTATGGTGAAATGTTTTACCAACAAGGTAGAATTTGAACTCTGCTTTAAAGAATTTTAAAGAATAAGTTAAAGTTATAGAGGCAATGGTGAAGAAGAAGATAATTTCATTTGGATATAGTATGAGTGGAGGTACAGACACAGAAAAGCACCAGGCATTTTGGAACCATTAGTAGTCAGGAATAGAGGGCTTATGAAGACAAGTAGATGAAAATAAAGCTGAAACTGCAGTTGCAGCTGACTAGGGAGTTATACTTTATTCTGTGTGCAAGAGGGATCCATTGTAGGCTTTTAGTATATGCGTCTTTAATATGTAAGCACTAAGGGAACCGTCTTGCACTGTTGGTGGGAATGTAAATTGATACAGCCACTATGGAGAACAGTATGGAGGTTCCTTAAAAAACGAAAAATAGAATTACCATGTGACCCAGCAATCCCACTACTGGACATATACCCAGAGAAAACCATAATTGAGAAAGACACATGCACCCCAATGTTCATTGCACTATTTACAATAGCCAGGTCATGGAAGCAACCTAAATGCCCATTGACAGGCGAATGGATAAAGAAGATGTGGTATATATATACAATGGAATATTACTCAGCTATAAAAAAGAACGAAATTGGGTCATTTGTAGAGACGTGGATGGACCTAGAGACTGTCATACAGAGTGAAGTAAGTCAGAAAGAGAAAAACAAATATTGTATATTAACGCATATATGTGGAATCTAGAAAAATGGTACAGATGAACCAGTTTTCAAGGCAGAAATAGAGACACAAATGTAGAGAACAAACGTATGGACACCAAGGGGAGAAAGCAGGGCAGTAGGGGGTGGTGGGATGAATTGGGAGATTGGTATTGACATATATACACTAATATGTATAAAATAAATAACTAATAACCTGCTGTATTAAAAAAAAGAAATAAAATTCAAAAAAATATGTAAACACTATAGTAACTTTATTCCTTGTGTGATTAGAGATACTTCATTCTATATCATCTGGTACTTACCTTTGAGACCAGCTTTTATTTCGTTACACTGCTAGTATTTTTTTTTTTTAATGCAGTTTTTTAGTCTACTTGGATCCTATTATGAATAATGTCCTATGGAAACGAAATAAACAAAAAATTCAATGTTATAAAACCTAAAAGCCCATCCTCATGAATAAATAGATACAAAACATACTGAAGGCAGAAGAAAATCTGTTTAATATCATGTCCCAAAGAGGATGGATTATTAGAGAAGTAATAACCGTTTTAATTCTTTGAAGATTAACTACCTTCTCCACCTTATAACATTTTTTAAACGACAGGCATACACATTGGAGGTTAAAATCTTGGACTCTTCCTCTGACTGCCTGGGTCCAAACCCCATCTCTGTTACTAATTAGCCATATAAACTTGAATAAGTTATTTAAACTCTCTAAGCAGTTTATTCACCTAAGAAAATGTAGTAATTGTATTTGTTTTCTGTTGCTGTGTAACAAATTACAGTAAACTTAGTAACTTAAAACAGCATTTAAAAAAATTTTTTATTGTAGTAAAATACACATACCATAAAATTTACCATCTTAATCACTTTTACTAGGTAGAAATAGGCCCTTTATTCTTCTCTGAACCAGCATATATAAACTACTGTAATGCCACTTCACTTCTGGGTAGTAATATGGTAAACAATAGGGAAATGCCAAAATGACAGGAAATTATAATCCTGCAGAAAATTCTGACAACTTGCATCTTGCAGTATATTGAATATCATGCCTAGGAGTGAACTTCTGGCTTCCCTCAGTGATTCTGTCAATCACTGTATATTTGAGTGAATAGCATTAGGACAGGAAGACTTGCCCCTGATTTTTGTACAGCGTTGTTCCATCTAAAAAAGTTTTTCTTGATTCGTGTAGACCTTGGGTTAAAAGTCTCCAGCGAAACCTAAGTGTTTAAATGAGTTATGTTCATGTTGTTTAAATGTAGGTTTTTCCAAGTGTTAAGCAAGTTGCTGTATGTTAATTGTTTGCATTGTTCTTGCACCTGGAAGAATAAATCGGCTTTCCCCTATCTGGCAAGAAAAACATTGTGTTGAAATAAAATGCAAATACCGAGTTGTGATGTTATCAGAACATTTTGACCTCATTATGTCTGTGTGAATACATATTTACTAGTCTGTCAATTTCACCATCCCTAGAAGCTGTGATAAACCTGCTATCTTAGCTATGGGCTAAGTCTTTCTTGTCTTTTTAGCTGAGAGAAAAGGCATTTTATAAAAATCTGTGCCTACATACTGTCTATGACAGACTGCTATCTGTCTTCCCAGATTTGTTCTCCCTTTTTCCCATAGTAACTCGTCTTAAGCTGAGCCCATGGCCACCTACCTAGAGACTACATTTCTCAGCTTCTCTTATTGTTGGATGTAGCAAGTGAATAAGTTATCAGGGGCTGGTTTCTCACTGATGAATTCTTTAAGTAGGCAGTTTTCTCATCCTTGAAGTACAGAGTGGGCAGGACTTAGTGGACATTTCTGTGTCCTTTTACTTGATAGATCCCAGAGCGTGTGTGCAGTCTCTTTTAAGCTAGTGTTGTGAGATTACACTATGTTCAGTTCCCCCTAGAAAATATTTTAGATTGTGGAATATGAGGGAAAGTGATGTATACTTCTTCTATGTCACTTCCTTTAAAATAAATCACTTGCCCTCCACATCCCAGGGACTGAGACAGGAGCAAGGCAGTGACCCAACTCCCCCAGACTGATGAGATCAGTACCCTTGGGGATGGTGGTGCAGTAAGATGAAAGCAGCAATTTCGTGTCTGAATGACTGTGTGGAACATAGTCACCCCAGTAACAAAGGTCTTTGATGGATACTAGTGTTTGATATTTGCATATCCATATCCATACAGCAGAGTATGAAGGGGCTTCACCCTGCACAAGGGCTGGTGACTATCACAGAAGATGTGGAAAGTGTTCTCTTACTTGGTCACCTACAACTCTCCTCCCAGGTGCTGAATGATCACCTGAGTGTAACCATAGTAGTTTGCTTCCTCTATCTGATATGAGGGCTACTTCTGTGAATGATTAAAAGTGTTAAGTTGCAGCCATTCTTCATTCATCAGACTACTTTCAAAATCTAAAGCCTTTTAAAAAAAAAAGTGACTTCTGAAACAATTTGACGCTAAATATATTCTAGAAACTCTTAACAACTTGTTTTAGCAGCACACAAGGAATAGGGTGGGGTGTTGGAGTAGAGTGGTTGGCCCATGAGGGAAGAATATTTTATAACTGACATTATTTAGAATTGCCAATGCATTTTGATAATTAGAAGCAGACAAACATATCAGTTTTAATAGTGTTTCAAAATTCTCTACAGTTAATTATCTCCATTACAGCCAGTTAGCCCACTCCCAGTAACCTACCCTTTGTATGCCACTGACTTATCTGAGTATCACTGGATTCTACACAACTGGTTTTCAGAAAAGCTCAAATCCCTGGAAGGATAAGGTTAACTTTTAGTAGTATTTGATAAAACAAACTAAAAGAAACTAGTAGACTGTTCTCTGCAAATACCCCCAGCAGATGTTGCCACTCTCATGCCCATATCCCCTTGGCCATTGTTTTACTCTGCTCAGCTGCCGTAGCAAAATACCATAGACTAGGTAACTTGAACAACATAAATTTATTTTCTCTCTGTTTTGGGGGCTGGAAGTTTGAGATCAGGGTGTCAGTATGGTCAGGTTCTGCGAGAGCTCCCTTCCTGGCTTGCAGACAGACTTCTCGCCACATCCTCAGATGGCAGAGAGAAAGAGAGCTCTCTGTTGCCTCTCCTAAGGACACTAATCTCATGAGCACCGCACCCTCATGACCTCATCTGACCCTAATTACCTCCAGAAGGGTCCATCACATTGAGGTGAGGGCTTCAACATATAAATCGGTGGGGCGGGGGCGGGGGTGCTTGGAATTCAGTCCGTAGCAGCAGTCATTACCATTTTCATGCATGCCAGTCCAGCTTTTATTTAATTCCTCCTTCCCCAGGGATGGTAGTTGCTTCCTGCAGTTACTGTTTCTGCATTACTTTTTTGGTTCTTCAATTCTGTATATTAAATTGTCTTTGTCAAAATAACTTGTACAGTTTCTGTTTCCCTGAGTGGACTTTGATTGATGCAGCATTAAAATTGTGAATCAAAAAATTTAAATCATTCAAAAACCAGACTTTTCATCTTAATGGTTAAAAGCAGTTAGGAAAGCTATGTCATCTCCCACAAATATGTATTTTTAAAAGTTTTTGCTATGCAGAAAGTTATATTGAAAGGAATATTGAACTCAGAAACCAGAAACTCTAAGTAGAATATCCTGTTTTATTTGTTGGTCAACTTTAGACATTTCAACTAGCTCTGAAGCTCTCATAGGAATATAATCATCCCTGCCTTCTTCACAGACTTGAGGTGCAGTTCACCTAAGATATAGATATTAAATTGCTTTGTAAACTATAATTCACTTTGACATAAAAGTTACCCATTATTTGTTAATAATTATACCTGTAAGAATTAAGAATATTCAGCCTAAATTCTAAAGATTATTTTCTTTTAAAGTTTTATGTTAACTTTATGTAAATAACTGATTTTTGCCGGCTGTTTGGCCACAAAAAGAACTTATTTACTTATACCGTCATTTTCTTTCTTACCCATAGAGATGACTGTAAACTCACCATCAATAAGATTTGTGCTTCTGTCTGTTTGCTAGTGGTACAGCTGCTTTGAGCCACTGAAATACACAGTTGCAAATTGCACTCAGAATTGCAAATCAATTCTGATTAAACACTTGAGTAGAAAATTAAAGGACGCTAAAACAGTGATTTTGACTCTGATATATTCTTCCTCTTGTCAATGTTTTTGGTGATTTTTCTACCATTCCTGAACATATAATGTTAGATCTTTAAATCCTATAAGTAACCACTTTAATGTTCTCCATTTCTAAAAATAAGGACTTCTGTGAGTCATACCTGTGATTACAGAAGAAAATCGCTGGTCCTGAGATTGAAAATAGAAAAATAGCCAGTAAACATTATCACATGGATGCCTTACCAACTCAGACTCATGCATGTTTCAAAAATACCTCATTGTTTCTCCCACTAGAAACAGCCATAATAAGGCTATTTCTGTCTCTCAATCATTCACATTGTAAATTCAGAATCAGCTCTTCTCTGGACCTCTAGCTGCAGTCAGTTGCCAAACTCAGTTGTTTCTCACTTTTTAACGGCTGCCACAGTGCACTTCTTCCTTCTTTTCCTTTCTCACTGCCCAACTCCTGCCCTGGCCTGATACCTGAACTACTGCCTTCACCTCTTTCAACTCTTAACTTGCCTCCAGGCCTCTGGTCTTTCCACTTTCCAACTCAATCCATACTCTGCTGCCAAAATGACTTTCTATACTCCCAAGGTCCTTGAGAAAAAGCCATGTGACCGTTTGGTTTAGATATCATAAAGAAAATCCAGAAAGGAGATCCCTTCCAAAACTGAAATTTCATTACCCTGTGATTATAACCACACATCTTTTCCATGTAAGTCTCTCTTTATTTTCCTGACTTTTTCCAGTTTCTTTACTCCAAAATCTGTTATATGGTACTCTTGGCTAAGAAGTAAATCTTCCCAAGTTAGAAGGGCTTCTGAATTGAATTTAAACTTATATTGATTTCTTCTTGAAATGCTTAGAGCATAAGTCTTGGTTAAAGTCTTTTTATTAAGAGGAAGGTATTTAAGCTGTTCTTTTCTCAGTTGTATCGTGTGTTAAAATTGAACGTAGAAGATTTTCTTAATTAAGAATAAGACTTCTAGTCTTTTCTGTATTTAAGCAGGTTTGTATGTTACAGACTTTCTGATTAAGTATATTATCTCATGTTATTTAGTGTTCATTCTAAGCTTTGGAATAAATTAAATAAATTAAATTAAAATACTATTAATCATAGGAACTTTGGAATTCCCAAAGTCTTTGGGCAATCATTTACTTAGTTCCAGAGTTTTTGAAAAGTCTCTTGAGAAATCCTTTTGAGAAATCACATTTTTATATAAAGTATAGTTATAAATAAAACTTGGTATTTCTGCTTTCTTATGTCTAGCTGAAAGTTAAAGCAACTTATCCTTGTGAAAATACACTATTTTTAAGTTTTGTGAATAATTTGGTTACCTCACCACCCTTCTCTACTCCCACGCATGGACCCACTGAGTGAGCAGATTGACCCCACTCTCTGGATCATGGCTGATTGGCTATTGGGAGAGGAAGACATCTCATCCAAAGTGAGCCTGTCCATAGGCTGACCAGCACCTAGGGCACATGCATCCTGGCTCAGAAAGATAGTGGGATCAACCACATTTTTCTCTAAGAAAGTTGAACTAAAAGACAAGGAGGGATGTTTCTAATTGGAAAGCCTAAGTGTGGAGCTGAAATACATCAATGACAGCGCTGGGCGCTGTAAACCTATTAACCTCTGTGTAGTGTAAGTCCTGACAGTTGAGTTTTCTCTTTTTTTTGTAATGCAGGTGCTGGACTTAAGCTTTGAAGGCTGAGGCATCCACTTCAAAGATGGCTATCTTGAATAAACACATTGCCAGCCAGAGGGCCTTTTGTTTTCTCTCTTTCCACGCTTCAGAATTTTCCCCTTACATTTTAAATTTACCAGTAAAGAGGAGTGAGCCCACGATACCCTAGGTCCCCACCCTCAACCCCAGTAAAAGCAGAACCCCAGGCATTTGCTTGTGCTTGCTCAGGCTTGCGCTCTCTCTCTCTCTCTCTCTCTCTCTCTCTCTTTTTCTCTCTTTCTCCCTCTCCCTCTCTCTCTCTTTCTCTGCCCAAAACCATTGCGGCCTAGGGGTGCCATGTGTAATTTTCAGGACCTGTAAGTAATAAACCTTTTAATTTTTTCCCAGAGTTTTCTGATGGTTATTGCTGAGGGCATCTTGCAGTCATAGTAAGAGTCGCAAGGGCAGGTCCAGCCAGAACATTGGTTATTGACAGGCTGAGACCAAAACAGAACATTCTGGTAGTGGATTAACATGAAATATCCACTGTCACTTGTTACGTTAAACTCTCTTAGAAGCCAGTGTGAAGAGCCTTTTGTCTTGCCAACCAAATAAACCTAAGTAAAGACAAATAGTATTGTAGAAGGTAAATCTATGCCTGTCATCATTCATGATTTGACTCTTAGAGCACATTATCAGTATGCTCTCAATGGTAAACACTTAGATGATCTTCCAAATAATTACATAAGACGTGTTGGCACAGTGTCTGTCACAAGGTAGGCTCTCAATCAGTAGTTTTGAATGACTCAACCAGTGACTAAATGAACTATCATCCAATACTATTTGACATGAATAAATAATGTCCATATTGTGGAATAATTTCCACATTGTCAAAACCTTTTAAATGCCTTTCACTCTGTCTCATGTAATTTCTTTACATTTCTATAGTACGGTCTACATCCTTACAAAGTGTGGTCTGTGCACCAGTATCATTACCATCACCTGGAAGATTGTTAGAAAGGTGAAATCTCAGGCCTGACTTGACTGAATCAGAATCTGCATTTTAACAGCATCACTGGTGATTTCTGTGTACACTAAAACGTGAAAAGGATTGCTGTAGACTGTGGAGGCTACTTTGATAGAGGTTAATCAGTTCAATTGTTCTCAATTCTGGATACTGTAGAATTTAAAAAATACTGGTTCCCAGTCCCCACCCCAAACCAATTAAATTAAACTCAGTGCAACTGAGTTAGGTAAAAATTACCTACATTGCATGGGGACGGTACTACCTATAAAAAAATAAACCGAATCCTTAATTAGATAGACTTGGGAGACCAGAAGGGGGAGCTCTCACACCCTGCAGTACTGGCAGAGCCAACAGGAAGCAGACAGACACCTCTTCTTTCCTGGCAAGGGCTCAGCCAATGAAAAACCATGGATTCTTTGTTTAGCCCTCCCAGCTTCCTTTTCCTCCCGATAAAAGCATTCTCCTTCCCTTGTACATGCATGCGGCTCCCTTGCCATGGCTGTCGACCCCAAACTGCAGTTCTCTGCTGCTCTCAAGCAAGCCCATCTCTTCTAGAGAAATCTCTGGCAGTCTGTTTGTTTCAGGTCAACATACCACACCAGTGGTACATGGTGACACTATGTATATCCGTATGTGTATCTTTATATATCTTATTTATCTCCATTTATATAAATGCAGAAGGAGAAGTAAATTAAAGAAGGGATGACACTAATGAGGGAAATCCTGCTGGAGAAACTGACAAGTTGAGTTGTGATAAAGAGGGTAAAAAGAAGTTTGGGTAAAGTAGAAATAATACTTTGCAGCACACCGGAGATCAGTGCCAACAGAAGAACATTACAATAAAGGAGTATTTACAGAGATTATGTAAAGCAACTGATCTGAGTTGGAAAGTTACCATTTATAAACCAACAAACAGAAACCAGAAATAAAGACTCAGTCTTCAAATATAAAGATGGTAAAAAAAAAAAAAAACCAAAAAAACTACACTACAGGTCAGCTGGGAATTTTTCTCTACTCAGAATACGAGTTAAATAGTTTACAAATGATTTCAATCACTTCAAAACTATTTTTCTTTACCCTGATTTTATAAAAGGAAAAATTTCATTATGAAAAATTGGGGAAGAGAAGAAAGTAGAAAAAAAGAAAACATAATGTAGTCACTATCCTATTACGCAGAAATAACTATAATTAACATTTTATTGTATGTCCTCCTAGGAACCTATCTCTGGGTGTGTATCGTATTTCCTTGATCTTGGAAGCTTTTGTTTTTAAGACACATTATTAATTTAATAACGTTTTTACTGGGAAAAGAGAAGTGTACAAATTTTTCTTTTACAAAGATTTTAAAAATATACATACATAAATAATGCATAATTCTTCTAAACCTTCTATTTTATTTAATCTGAATATTGTTATAAATTACTCTTGCTGTCAGCAGCTATCACTGGCAGCAGAGTGACATGCTACTTTTCATAATCCATGCCTGTGATCATTACTTCATCCTGTATAGAACTGAAAATATAATTCTGAGATATATTTTTTAAATTTCAGAATTTTTCTGCATTTCCTATTCGGTTAAAGTTAGTCCAGGTTTTTCCCTCACTAAATTACATAGTTTTTCTTGAAATGTAAATATTCCGGCCTGAGTAAAAGTCCTTCACAATGCTCACTTAGTCATGCCATCTCTCCTAGCTTTGAAAATTTTAAGACCAAGATCAATTTCTATAGACATCAATGCCATCACCTAGTGCATGACCAACCAAGTGCATGGCAGGCAATCTTCTGCATACAAAATAATTTTTGTTTGAAGTATGCACCTAGAATAATTTTAAGGAATTAAAAGCAATAATTTGCAATTCAAATTTATGTTAAAATACACTACTGTACAAGTCTAATAAAAATAATTCAACAGAGGTGGCAATCAGATGTACATACTTTCTTTTTAAAACATCTTTATTGAGTATAATTGCTTTACAATGTTGTGTTAGTCTCTGCTGTACAACACAATGAATCAGCTATATGCATACGTATATCTCCATATAGCCTCCCTCTTGCTTCTCCCTCCCACCCTCCTTATCCGACCCCTCTAGGTGGTCGCAAAGCACCGAGCTGATCTCCCTGTGCTATGTGGCTGCTTCCCACTAGCTATCTATTTTACATTTGGTAGTGTATATATACGTCCATGTTACTCTTTCACTTCGTCCCAGCTTACCCTTCCCCCTCCCCGTGTCCTCAAGTCCATGCTCTCTGTCTGTGTCTTTACTCCTTTCCTGCCCATAGGTTCATCAGAACCTTTTTTTTTTTTTCTTTTTTTTTTAGATTCCATATATATGTGTTAACATAAGGTGTTTGTTTTTCTCTTTCTGACTTACTTCACTCTGTATGACAGATTCTGGGTCCATCCAGCTCACTACAAATAACTCAATTTCGTTTCTTTTTATGGCTGAGTAATATTCCATTGTATTTATGTGCCACATCTTTATCCATGCATCTGTCGATGGACACTTAGGTTGCTCCCATGTCCTGGCTATTGTAAATAGAGCTGCAGTGAACATTCTGGTATATGACTCTTTATGAATTATGGTTTTCTCAGGGTATATGCCCAGTAGTGGATTGCTGGGTCATATGGTAGTTCTATTTTTAGTTTTTTAAGAAACCTCCATACTGTTCTCCATAGTGGCTGTATCAATTTACATTCCCACCAACAGTGCAGGAGGGTTCCCTTTTCTCCACACCCTCTCCAGCATTTATTGTTTGTAGATTTTTGATGATGGCCATTCTGACTGGTGTGAAGCGATACCTCATCGTAGTTTTCATTTGCATTTCTCTAATGATTAGTGACGTTGAGCATCCTTTCATGTGTTTGTTGGCAGTCTGTATATCTTCTTTGGAGAAATGTCTATTTAGGTCTTCTGCCCATTTTTGGATTGGGTTGTTTGTTTTTTTGATATTGAGCTGCAGGAGCTGCTTCTAAACTTTGGAGATTAATCCTTTTTCCATTGACTCACTAGCAAATATTTTCTCCCATTCTGAGGGTTGTCTTTTTATCTTGTTTATGGTTTCCTTTGCTGTGCAAAAGCTTTTAAGTTACATTAGGTCCCATTTGTTTGTTTTTATTTCCATTTCTCTAGGAGGTGGGTCAAAAAGGATCTTGCTGTGATTATGTCATAGAGTGTTCTACCTACCTATGTTTTCCTCTAAGAGTTTTATAGTGTCTGGCCTTACATTTAGGTCTTTAATCCATTTTGAGTTTATTTTTGTGTATGGTGTTAGGGAGTGTTCTAATTTCATTCTTTTACATGTAGCTATCCAGTTATCCCAGCACCACTTATTGAAGAGGCTGTCTTTTCTGCATTGTATATTCTTGCCTCCTTTATCAAAAATAAGGTGACCACATGTGCATGGCTTTATCTCTGGGCTTTCTATCCTGTTCCATTGATCTATATTTCTGTTTTTGTGCCAGTACCATACTGTCTTGATTACTATAGCTTTGTAGTGTAGTCTGGAGTCCGGGAGCCTGATTCCTCCAGCTCCATTTTTCTTTCTCAAGATCACTTTGGCTATTCGGGGTCTTTTGTGTTTCCATACAAATTGTGAAATTTTTTGTTCTAGTTCTGTGAAAAATGCCATTGGTAGTTTGATAGGGATTGCATTGCATCTGTAGATTGCTTTGGGTAGTATAGTCATTTTCACAATGTTGATTATTCCAATCCAAGAACATGGTATATCTCTCCATCTGTTTGTATCACCTTTGATTTCTTTCATCAGTGTCTTATAGTTTTCTGCATACAGGTCTTTTGTCTCCTTAGGTAGGTTTATTCCTAGGTATTTTATTCTTTTTGTTGCAATGGTAAATGGAAGTGTTTCCTTAATTTCTCTTTCAGATTTTTCATCATTAGTGTATAGGAATACAAGAGATTTCTGTGCATTAATTTTGTATCCTTCTACTTTACCAAATGCATTGATTAACTCTACTAGTTTTCAGGTAGCATCTTTAGGATTCTTTATGTATAGGATCATGTCATCTGCAAACAGTGACCATTTTACTTCTTTTCCGATTTGAATTCCTTTTTTTTCTTTTTCATCTCTGATTGCTGTGGCTAAGACTTCCAAAACTATGTTGAATAATAGTGGTGAGAGTGGGCAACCTTGTCTTGTTCCTGATCTTAGAGGAAATGGTTTCAGTTTTTCACCATTGAGAACGATGTTGGCTGTGGGTTTGTCATATATGGCCTTTATTATGTTGAGGTTGGTTCCCTCTGTGCCTCGTTTCTGGAGAGTTTTTATCATAAATGGGTGTTGAACTTTGTAAAAAGCTTTTTCTGCATCTGTTGAGATGATCATATGGTTTTTATCCTTCAATTTGTTAATATGGTGTATCACATTGATTGATTTGCATATATTGAAGAATCCTTGCATTCCTGGGGTAAACCCCACTTGATCATGGTGTGTGATCCTTTTAATGTGTTGTTGGATTCTGTTTGCTAGTATCTTGTTGAGGATTTTCCATCTGTGTTCATCAGAGATATTGGCCTGTAGTTTTCTTTTTTTGTGACATCTTTGTCTTGTTTTAGTATCAGGGTTATGGTGGCCTTGTAGAATGAGTTTGGGAGTGTTCCTCCCTCTGCTGTATTTTGTAAGAGTTTGGGAAGGATAGGTGTTAGCTCTTCTCTAAATGTTTGATAGAATTTACCTGTGAAGCCATCTGGTCCTGGGCTTTTGTTTGTTGGAAGTTTTTTAATCACAGTTTCAATTTCAGTGCTTGTGATTGGTCTGTTTATATTTTCTATTTCTTCCTGGTGCAGTGTTGTAAGGTTGTGCTTTTCTAAGAATTTGTCCATTTCTTTCAGGTTGTCCATTTTATTGTCATATAGTTGCTTGTAGTAATCTCTCATGATCCTTTATATTTCTGCAGTGTCAGTTGGTACTTCTCCTTTTTCATTTCTAATTCTGTTGATTTGAGTGTTCTCCCTTTTTTCTTGATGAGTCTGGCTAATGGTTTATCAATTTTGTTTATCTTCTCAAAGAACCAGCTTTTAGTTTTATTGCAATTGTTTCCTTCATTTCTTTTTCATTTATTTCTGATGTGATCTTTATGATTGCTTTCCTTCTGCTAACTTTGGGGGTTTTTTGTTCTTCTTTCTCTAATTGCTTTAGGTGTGAGGTTAGGTTGTTTATTTGAGATTTTTCTTGTTTCTTGAGGTAGGATTGTATTGCTATAAACTTCCATCTTAGAACTACTTTTGCTGCATCCCATAGGTTTGGGGTCATCGTGTTTTCATTGTCATTTATTTCTAGGTATTTTTTGATTTCCTCTATGATTTCTTCAGTGATCTCTTGGTTATTTAGTAGTGTATTGTTTAGCCTCCATGTATTTGTATTTTTTTACAGTTTTTTTCCTGTAGTTGGTATCTAGTCTCATAGTGTTGTGATTAGAAAAGATACTTGATATGATTTCAGTTTACTTAAAGTTACCAAGACTTGATTTGTGATGCAAGATATGATCTATCCTGGAGAATGTTCCATGAGCACTTGAGAAGAAAGTGGATTCTGTTGTTTTTGGATGGAATGTCCTATAAATATCAATTAAGTCCATCTTGTTTAATGTGTCATTTAAAGCTTGTGTTTCCTTATTTATTTTCATTTTGGATGATCTGTCTTTTGGTGAAAGTGTGGTGTTAAAAGTCCCCTACTATTATTGTTACTGTCGATTTCCCCTTTTATAGCTGTTAGCATTTGCCTTATGTATTGAGGTGCTCCTATGTTGGGTGCATAAATATTTACAATTGTTATATCTTCTTCTTGGATCGATCCCTTGATCATTATGTAGCGTACTTCTTTGTCTCTTGTAATAGTCTTTATTTTATCGTCTGTTTTGTCTGATATGAGAATTGCTACTCCAGCTTTCTTTTGATTTCCATTTGCATGGAATATCTTTTTCCATCCCCTCACTTTCAGTCTGTATGTGTCCCTAGGTCTGAAATGGGTCTCTTCTAGACAGCATATGTACGGGTCTTGTTTTTGTATCCATTCAGCCAGTCTGTGTCTTTTGGTTGGAGCAATTAATCCATTTACAGTTAAGGTAATTATTGATATGTATGTTCCTATTACCATTTTCTTAAATGTTTTGGGTTTATTATTGTAGGTCTTTTCCTTCTCTTGTGTTTCCTGCCTAGAGAAGTTCCTTTAGCATTTGTTGTAAAGCTGGTTTGGTGGTGCTGAATTCTCTTAGCTTTTGCTTGTCTGTAAAGGTTTTTTTTTTTTTTTAACATATTTTTTGGAGTATAATTGCTTTACAATGGTGTGTTAGTTTCTGCTTTATAACAAAGTGAATCAGTTGTACATATACATATGTTCCCATATCTCTTCCCTCTTGCGTCTCCCTCCCTCTCACCCTCCCTATCCCACCCCTCTAGGTGGTCACAAAACACCAAGCTGATCTCCCTGTGCTATGTGGCTGCTTCCCACTAGCTATCTATTTTACGTTTGGTAGTGTATATATATGTCCATGAGATCCTTGCTTTGTAGAGTAATCTTGGTTGTAGATTTTTCTCTTTCATCACTTTAAATATGTCCTGCCACTCCTTTCTGGCTCGCAGAGTTTCTGCTGAAAGATCAGCTGTTAACCTTATGGGGATTCCCTTGTATGTTATTTGTTGCTTTTCCCTTTCTACTTTTAATATTTTTTGTTTGTATTTAATTTTTGATAGTTTGATTAATATGTGTCTTGGCGTGTTTCTCCTTGGATTTATCCTGTATGGGACTCTCTGTGCTTCCTGGACTTGATTGACTGTTTCCTTTCCCATATTTGGGAAGTTTTCAACTAAAATCTCTTCAAATATTTTTTCAGACCCTTTCTTCTTCTGGGACCCCTATAATTCGAATGTTGGTGTGTTTAATGTTGTCCCAGAGGTCTCTGAGACTGTTCTCAATTCTTTTCTTTCTTTTTTTTAAATTCTGCTCCCTAGCAGTTATTTCCACCGTTTTATCTTCCAGGTCACTTATCCATTCTTCTGCCTCAGTTTTTCTGCTATTGATTCCTTCTAGAGTACTTTTAATTTCATTTATTGTGTTGTTCATCACTATTTGTTTGCTCTTTAGGTCTTCTAGATCCTTGTTAAATGATTCTTGTATTTTCTCCATTGTGTTTCCAAGATTTTGGATCATCTTTACTATCATTACTCTGAATTCTTTTTCAGTTAGGTTGCCTATTTTGTTTTCGTTTATTTGGTCTTGTAGGTTTTTACCTTGCTCCTTTGTAACATATTTTTTTGTAGTTTCATTTTTTTTGTTTTTTGATGGGTGGTGCTGTATTCCTGTCTTACTGGTTGTTTGGCCTGAGACGTACAGCACTGGAGTTTGCAGGCAGTTGGATAGAGCCAGGTCTTGATGCTGAGATGAGGACCTCTGCGAGGCCTTACTCAGATTAATATTCCCCAGGGTCTGAGGTTCTCTGTTAGTCCAGCGGTTTGGACTCAGAGCTACCACCACAGGAGCTCGGGCCTGACCGCCAGCCTGGGAACCAAGATCCTGCAGGCTTTTTGGCACGGGAAAAAAATAAAGAAAGATAGAGAGAAAGAAAGGAGCAGTACAATATCAAAGAATAAAAAACAGAATAAAATTAGAAAGATAAATAATATATTAGGAAAAATAAAAATATAATTGAAACAACTGCAGCAAGATAAAACCACTACAGAAAAAAGAGAAAGAAAAGAAAGAAAAGGGGGAAGGGGGAAACAAGCCTAAAGGACAGAACAATAACAAAGTATAAAGCATGAAATAAAATTAGAAAAAAAAAGGTTTACTAGGAAAAGTAAAAATATGAAAGAATCAACAGCAGTGAATCAACAAGGTAAAACAGAGCCCCAATCTAAAAGAGGAAAAAAGAAAAAAAAAAACCTTGGCTATGTGGGTGGGATTTAGGCAGGGGTGTGGAACTTAGGTATGGGCGGGGTTTTGGGTGGAGTGGGACCTGGGGGGTGGTGACGTTCAAGTGTGGGGCGGGGCCTCTGCTTAGGACCTTTGCAGAAGGGGAGTGGTAGCAGGTGTAAAGGAGGGCCTCTGGAGTGTGGAGTTCCAGAGTTTGGAGGTAGGGCCCTGAGGTGGGGGTGGGGGGTGGGGGGGTTTAGGCCCAGAGCATTGGAGGGGGTCTCCGAGTGTAGAGATGGGGCCCTGGCTGGGGGTGCAGGGGCGAGGCTTGGGCTCTGCGCTGCAGGAGGGAGGCTCCGCGGGCGGAGGATTAGGCCCAGGAGCCCAGCAGGCTCCCCAGTGCCTGAGTGGACAGGGAAAGCACTGGCCGTTCCCTTATGTTCTTTCATGCCCCCCCCCCACACTGTGTCCCCCAGAGTCTCACATGTTGCTGCTGGGCCCCTAACTGTGGGTGGGTCCTGCTGGGTGTAGGAACTCCTCCCCTCCCCCAGCCGCCCCCAGGGATGCCGTTTCCGGAGGTCCGGCCTTTACTTTTGCTCCCTCCCTCCCTCTCCGTCAGGACCCGCGTGGCTGGAGGGGGCCTTGGTGGGCAGAGGATCAGGCCTGGGATCTCAGCAGGTTCCTGGGGGCCCATGTGGGTAGGGGAAACCTGGCCATGCTCCCTTTTGATCCTCTGCCCTCCCAATGGTTCCCCAATTTCCCCCTTCGGGTGTGGGATCCCTTCCCCTCCCCCAGCCGCCCCTCAGGGGCGCCAGTCCCATCCCGCCTCCACTTCTCCTCCCCCTTCGCTCCCCCCATGCCCCACATCCTACCTGGTCACTGGGGGTTCCTCCTGTCCCCTTAGGTGTCCGTGGTCCCCCACCTGTGCCTGGTAGGTGCCCTGGTTGTGAGAAGACAGGAATTCCACATCCTCCTAAGATGCATAAATTTTGATTACTATTTCTGATTATTTTTTATTGCATATTCTTTGATAACCTAAACCCAAAGCAACTCATTACTTTATCTCAGATGTCTTTGATTATTAGTGAAACTGAACATGCTTTGTGCTTATTGGTCACTTGCTTTTCTCCTTCTATGAATTGTCCTTGAAATGTCCTTTGTGCATTTTTCCTTATATATTAAGTAGCATTTGCTTATAACATTTGAAGCAAATATTTTTCCAGTATCTTGTTTGACTTTTAAACTTAGGTTTACGTGTGCATACAACATATTTATATATGTTCAAGAAGTCAAATCAAGTTTTTTGTTTGGATTTTTTCAATGATTTTATACTTGGGAAGTTCTCCAGTTTGAGATCAGATTAAAAAATTAATGTATATTGTACTTTTTAACTGTATTTTTGTTATAGTTTAGTATTTTATGTGTATCTGTTTGATCCAGGTGGAACTTAATGTATGTTATATAAAGCTTGAATATTTTTCCCCAGAGGAAATCGTTTATATAATTCATCCCCCTCTGGGTGATATATGATACTTGGCTTATTATTACATTAAGTTATTTAACCTATTATATATAGCAAGGTTTGTTTTTGGGTTTTCTGGATTTAACTTCTGCCCAGTAGATCTATGTCTTTTCTTATATCAGAGGTAGACAACTTTAATGTTGTAATGTATCAGTTTGGATGGTATTCAACTGTAATAGAAATCCCTACTAGGGAAGGCATTATTTTGTTCACTCAGTAAGAAGTCAAGGGATTGGTAGCCCAGGGAGGATTCAGCTGCTCGTGATACTATCAGAAATTCAGAATTCTTCTCTCTTCTTGCTTCGTCAAACGTAATGACTTCTGCATCTCCAGCCACTACACGCTCATTTGCATGAAGAAGGAAAGACAGGAAGAGGCAATATCTATGCTACAGGGTCACTTTACTGCAAGAGAGTCCAAGAAACTACAAGAGGGTTTTATGGTTTTTATTTTTGTTTGCTTGTTTTGTTTTTATAGCCTCTTTAAGTTAGAAGACAAGACAAAAGGGATTGAAATCAGCGTGAGTGAGCCACCATATAGCATATGTCACATGTAGCTTTACACTGTTTGATATCTTTTAGGAAAACCATCCCCTTACTCCTTCAAAATTTCATAGCTTTTCTTTGTTTATTCTTTGCAATGGACTTTGGAATTCAGATATCAGATTTTGTTAGGTTTGTGATGAGAATTCCTCACTTGAGAATATGGTATATCTTTATATCTTCTTAAATATCTTCCAGTAACATTAAGGTCCATGCAGTTCTCATTAAGTTAGTCTCAGAAATTTAGTGTTTTGGGGTTGCTTTGCGGGAATTTTTCATGTGGCTTCTAATTAGTTGCTAATGGATTATCTATTGAGTTGAGGTTACCTATCTTGTATGCAGGTGTACAACTGTACCCTTATTAGATATAATACTTTTTCCTAGATTTTATATTGCATATCTTTTCCAGATTTGCTGTATAGAATGTTTTGCTTAACATTATTTTTGGCATACATTTGGAACATGGACATCTTGCTTGTAAGTTTATTATCATTAAGTGTAAATTTTTTTTTTTTTCCAAAAGGCTCTGTGGTCTAGAAAGTTTTCTTTTTTTTTTTTTTTAATTTATTTATTATTTATTTTTGGCTGTGTTGGGTCTTCGTTTCTGTGCGAGGGCTTTCTCTAGTTGCGGCAAGCGGGGGCCACTCCTCATCGTGATGCGCGGGCCTCTCACTATCGCGGCCTCTCTTAATGTGGAGCACAGGCTCCAGACTCGCAGGCTCAGTAGTTGTGGCTCACGGGCCCAGCCGCTCCGCGGCATGCGGGTTCTTCCCAGACCAGGGCTCGAACCCGTGTCCCCTGCATTGGCAGGCAGATTCTCAACCACTGCGCCACCAGGGAAGCCCTAAGCGTAAATTTTATTAAGAAAGTTATTGAACCAGAATACAAGCTTGAAGAGAAAAATATTGTGTTGGTTAATTTCATGTGCCAACTTGACTGGGTTATGAGGTACCCAGGAATTGCTCAAACATTATTCTGGATATGTCTGTGAGGGTGTTTCTGGATAAAATTAACATTTGAATCAGCACACTGAGTAAAGCAAACTGCCTTCCCCAGTTGGATGGGCCTCATCCAGTCCATTGAAAGCCTGGATAGAACATACAGGATGAATAAGAGAGAATTTGCTCTCTCTGCTTTACCATCTTTGTGCCGAGACATTGGTCATCTCTTTCCTTTTAGACTCTGACTGGAGTTTACACTATTGGTCCTGGTTCTCAGGCCGTTAGACTCAGACTGGAGCTACACCATCAACTCTCCTGGGTCTCCAGCTGACCAGTTGCAGATCCTGGGACTTCTCACCCTCCATAATTGTTGAGTCAATTCCTACTGTGTTTCTGTACACTAACAATGAACTATCCAAAAGAGAAATTAAGAAAGCAGTCCTATTTACAATAACATCAAAAACAGTAAAATACTTACGGATAAATTTAATGAAGGTAGTGAAAGACCTGTATGGTGAAAACTATAAGACATTGATAAAAGTGATTGAGAAAGATACAAATAAATGTGTTCTTAAATTAGAAGAATTAATATTGTGAAAATGTCCATAATACCTGAGGGGTCTATAGAGTCAGTGCAACCCCTATCAAAATTCCAATGGTGTTTTTCACAGAAATAGAAAAAAACTATCCTAAAATTTGTACAAAACTGCAAAAAACCCCAAATAGCCAAAGTAATCATGAGAAGGAAGAACAAAGCTGGAAGCCACACTCCTGATTTCAAACTATGTTACAAAGCTGTAGTAATAAAACAGTATTGTACTGGCATAAAAACAGGCACATAGACCAGTGGAACAGAGTAGCATTCAAACATAAACCCACACGTATACAGTCAGCTAATTTTTCACCACAGTGCCGAGGCAAGAACACACAGTGGGGAAAGGATAGTTTCTTCAATAAATGGTGTTGATAAACTGGATATCCACATTGCAAAACAATGAGACTGGACCCCTATCTTTCACTGCTCACAAAAATTAACTCAAAATGGATTAAAGACTCAAATGTAAGACTTGAAAAACTATAATAAAATATAGGGAAAAAGATCGTTGACATTGGTCTTGACAATGATTTCTTGGATAAGACACCAAAAGCACAGTCAAGAAAACTAAAATAAACAAATGAAACTATATCAGACTGAAGAGCTTCTGCACAGCAAAGGACACAATTGATAAACTGAAAAGGCAGCTTACCAAATGGGAGAAAATATTCACAAACCATATATGTGATAAGGGGTTAGTATCCAAAATACATGAAGAACTCATACAACTCAATGGCAAAAAAGTGAATAATCCAATTTAAAAATGAGCTAAGGACCTCAATAGATATTTTCACAAAAAGACATACAAATGGCCAATAGGTATAGGTAAAGATGCTCTATCACTAATCATCTGGGAAATGCAAATCAAAACCACAGTGAGATAGGAGATATCAGTTCACACCTGTTAGAATCACTGTTATCAAAAGACAAGAGGTAACAAATGTTGGCGACCATGTGGAGAAAAGAGTACCCTTATACGCTGTTGGTGGGAGTGTACAACCACCATGGAAAGCAGTATGGTGGTTCCTCAAAAAATTAAAAATTGAACTACCATGTGATCCAGCAGTCCCACTCCTGGGTATATATTTTAAGAACTTGAAATCAGTATCTGGAAGAGATATCTGCACATCCATGTTTATTGGAGCATTATTTATATCCGGCAGCCATGGAGCACATGCTATGGCCTGCTGGGCAGGGGGCCAAGCCAGCAGCCTTGCCCAACTGCCGAACACATCCCCTGGCCCTGATACCCAGGGAGCCTGAACAGTGGCCCTGAGCAGCCTCAGAGCCCAACCGATGATATCACTTAGCTGCAGAGTCCAGCCTACAATCCCACGTGGCAGTGGAGGCCAGCATGTGGCCTTGCCAGATTGCTCAACAGAGCCTGCAGGAGCACAGCCAGTGACCTTACCCAGTCGCAGAGCATAGCCAGTGGCCACATCTGACCAGAGAGGCTGAACAGAGATTCTGCCCAACAGCAGAGAACACTGTCCAGCTCCACCCCACTGTGGGGTATAGCTGGAGGCCCTCCCCAACCAGAGACACGACCAACAGTTTCACCCGACAGCAGAGCGCAGCCAGTTGCCTACCACGTGGCCTCACCCAGCCTGTGGCCCCACCTGCTCTGGGGCACAGCTTGGAGCCCCACCTGGTGCAGAGCATAATATACTGAGGTCCCAACCGACCAGGAGCACTTGTGGAGCAGAGCCCCCAGCCCTGTCCAGTCTTGGAATCCAACCAGTGGCGCCAGCCTACCAGGGAACACAGCCTGTGACCCTGCCTGACCAGAGATGGTTGCAGAGCCCAGCTGGTGACCCCACCTGACTGCGGAACACGGCCTGCAGCGCCACCCTCCCCGTCTCAAAGCGGTTTAAAGGCTTAAATGTGTAAGACCCGAAACTGTAAAACTGCCAGAAGAAAACACAAGTAAACAGCTTTGACATTCATCTTGGCAGTGCTTTTTTGGCTATGACAGGAAACAAAAGCAAAAGTAAACAAGTGGGACTACATCAAACTAAAAGACTTCTGCACAGCAAAGGAAATCATCAACAAAATGAGAAGGTAACCCTTTGGAATGGGGGAAAATGTTCGCAAATCATATATCTGGTAAGGGGTTAATATCCAAAATATATAAGGACCTGATACAACTTAATAGCAAACAAACAAACAAACAAAAAAACCCCACAATCTATTTTAAAATGGGGAGAGGAACTGAATAGACATTTTTCCAAAGAAGACATATAAATGGCAAACAGGTACATAAAAAGGTGTTTGACGTCTTCTAATCATTAGGGAAATGCAAATCAAAAACACAATGAGATATCACTCCACTCCTGTTAGAATGACTATTATCAGAAAGACAAGCGATAACAAGTGTTGGTGAGGATGTGGAGAAAAGGGAACCCTGTTCTCTGTTGGTGAGAATATAAATTGTTGCAGCCAATATGGAATTCAGAATGGAAGTTTCTCAAAAACATTAAAAATAGGACTACCATATATCCAGCCATCCCACCTCTGTGTATGTATCTAAAGGAAATGAAATCACTGTCTCTAAGAGAGTGATTTCAATGAAGCATTATTTACAATAGCCAAGACATGGAGACCACCTAAGTGTAGACAGATGAACACATAAAGAAAATATGATACACATACATAATACTCACACTCACAATGGAATACTATTCAGTCACAGAAAAGAAGGAAATCCTGCCATTTGCTACAAAATGGGTAAACTTTATGTTAAGTGAAATAAACCGGACAGAAAGTCTGCATGACTTCACTTAAATGGGGACCTAAACACTGAACTCATAGAAACAGAATAGATGGGTGATTGCTCAGGTGGGTACAGGTGGGTGACATGGGCAATGGATCAAAGGCTATAAACTTCTAGTTGTAAGTTCTGGGCATGTGATGTATAGCAAGTCAAGTATAGTTAACAATACTATATCAGAGTAACTATTAAAACTTGTCACCACACATGAAAGAATGGTAACTGTGTGAGATGGTGGATGTTTTAACTAATCTTATTGTGGTGATAATTTTGCAATATATACATATATCAGATCATCACTTTGTATGCCAGAAACTTACACAATGATATCTGTTAATTACCTCAATAAAACTGGGGGGATGACTGAATAAAACAATTGCCTTACCTATTTCTATACCTTCAGCTAAGTTCAGGTTTCCCTGCTAATATTGATACTTTTCCATGACTTCTATTTTTCATTCTCAGGATCTTTAAATTGTTCTTTAAATTTGTGTTTTCTACCATGGAACATCTGATGACAGTGTTCTGCGGTCCTCAGTGTAAACTTTAGTCACAGTCTTGTTCTGTTGGGAACTTTGGGTGTTGCTCCATTGCCTTCTAGCATTTGTTGTTTTTGAGGAGCGCTCTGAGAGCTACTTGATTTGTTTCTCTTTGTGGATGACCTGGGCATGTTCTCCTGGCTGCTTCTAGGATCTTCCTATGATCTTTGAACATTCTACCAGAATGTCTTTTTATCATTGTTTTTCTCATAAAAAGATGTACAGTCTCAATTTTTAGGTTAAGATTTTATTTATTTAGATCTGTAAAGCATGTTTCTATTTGATCAATGTTTGTATGTTTTGTACTTCTCTTTGAAATTCCTCTAATCTGTAGTTTAGATATCAGAAATTGAGCCTCCTTTTATGTCTCTTTATATTTTTTACTTTATTTCTGGGAGAATGCTTTCTCCTTCAGAAGTTTAATATTTTCATCATTAAATCTATTATTCATGTACTAAATCAGTTTTTAATTTGTTAATTGTGTTTTCCTTGATCTTTCAAACTGTGGATTATATCAATACTTTAATTATGACTGTTTCAACTTCATTGATGAAAATCCTCTCAAATCATGTTGAAAAATATAACTCAAATGTTTTCTGAGAGTTTTTCACCTTCCTTTTGTTAAGTATATTTCAAAAAAAGATAGACTTTGTAATTCTTTTGTACTATAACATCTCTTTACTAACACCATGATTTTTCTATTCTTTTTTTTAAGGAGAGGTGATTGCTTGTTTGGTATTGTGTATCAGCTAGCTGTAGCTGCCTGACAAACCTCACCAAACTCTTGACTTAAAACAATAGCCATAGTTCATAATTCTGTGGAACAACAATTTAGGCTGAACTCAAACAGTTTTTCTCATTCCTATTAGTCTCCCTCATGCATCTGCAGGCAACTTCATGTCAGCTTGGTGGCTTTGATTCTGGAAGCTGACTGACTGTTAGATAGGGTACTTCTGCTATCCTCAAATGACTCCTTCTTTTCCACCAAGTTAGCCTGAGCTTGTTCTCATGGTAGGATAAGGGGTCCAAGAGAGCAAGTAGAAACAGGATAGTACCTTTTCAAATCTCTACTTGTATCAAGTTTCTTACTGTTTCATTAATCAAAGCAAATCACATGCCTACGTTCAGCGTTAGAGTGGGAAGGGACTACAGTTTTAGAACAAGAGTTTATGTATATTGGAGACCATCAATATAATCAGCATGCTAAATACTGGATCATATTGATGTAGTAATTGAGCTAAAGTCAGTAAGAAATTAATAGGGATACCCATCCAGGTCTTCATAGAAAAAACTTGAGGCCTAACCAGTTCCTGTGTGTGGTGAGAAAGGAGGTATAAGTGGCGATAATAGAGATATTTTATTTTATTCCTGTCCTACCTACCCATGACTCGGTCTTCCAGATTATCTGCACAATGTGGTTTCCACACTTGAATTGAACTATGATGTCCCTAGAGCTGCAAGGTAAATGGTAAATCCACAGTCTGTTCTTACCAGTTATTTCTAGTAGTAACCAAGCAATAATGGAGGCTTACCAGTACTCCCACCACCCCCCTGTGCAAAGCTGTTTTCTAGGAGAAGAGGATGGTGTATAAGGTCTTTATAACCTATATGTTGTCCCATCCAAATTATATATTGGGATAGAAATTCCATGAAGTTTGTGATATGTCAGTGATGATACCTCTGATTTTCATCTCTAATTCAGGCTTTTCCAAATTTGTCTGTTCCACTGTATTTGTTGCTGCTGTTGTTGTTGAGGTGTAATTTACATTCAACACATACATCTTTAGAGTTCTGTTCAATGAGTTTTAAGAAATGTTCATGCTCATGTAAGTCCATCCAAAATCAAGGTACAGAATTTTTCCATTATCCAAGAAAATTGCTTTGTGCCTCCTTCCATGTAATCTTCCTCATGCCAAGGCAAAAAATTTTTACTTATATCACCAGAAATTGTTTTGCCTCTTCTTAAAAGTCATACAGATGGAATCAGCCTTATGTCACTCAACATAATGCTTTTGAGGTTTATAATGTCACTGCATGTGTCATTAGTTTGTTCCTCTTTCTGGCTGAGTAGTATTCCAGTGCTTGAATAGACCACAGTTTGTTTATTCATTCTCATATTGATGGCATTTGATTTGTTACCAGTTTAGGGCCATTATGAATAAGGCTGCAATAAATATTTCCACTTTAGCCTACTTGCTTCTGTTGAATTTCTGAGTAACAACTGTCTATAATTCAACTCTGGAGGACTCCTTCGGTCTTAAAACAAATTGTAATAAAAGTTTTCAAAATGCCTTAGCATTGACCTTAATTTTAAAACACTGCTACGGGGCTTCCCTGGTGGCACAGTGGTTGAGAGTCTGCCTGCTGATGCAGGGGACATGGGTTCGAGCCCTGGTCTGGGAAGATCCCACATGCCGTGGAGCAACTAGGCCCGTGAGCCACAATTACTGAGCCTGCACGTCTGAAGCCTGTGCTCCGCAACAAGAGAGGCCGCGATAGTGAGAGGCCCTCACACTGCGATGAAGAGTGGCCCCCGCTTGCCACAACTAGAGAAAGCCCTCGCACAGAAACGAAGACCCAACACAGCCATAAATAAATAAATTAATTAATTAAAAAAAACAAAAAACAAAAACACTGCTACTATCAATTTTAAAAGTAGGATTTAGTGATTATTAAAAGTAGAAAATGAGTTTATATAAAAAGTATTATTTACTCATTATCAATGAAAATCTGAAGGGAGATCTCTATGGCATAATACCTGTCTCTATCCTTGATTTTGTCAGGGCTAGGGTCTCTCCCCAGTTCAACATTTTAGGAATTAAAAAAAAAAAAAACACTCCTATTTATCATCTCTATAGATGATATGAAGTTCTAGATAAAGGAACAGATAGCTAATATAGTGGGTAATAGTATCAAATTGAGAACAATATGTATAATAGTAGGAAAAAAATTTTCCAGAGGAGTTTGTAGAGGTGATTGCAGGATCAAGTAGGAACTGAAACTAGGGTTGGGGAGTGTTAAGAATGGACATTTTTTAGAAGCGCCCCAGGCAATTTTGAGGTATTTGTTTGGATGAGAATTTAGGACTCTGAATTGGATGACCTACAAGGCCCCTTTTAAACTGAAGGCACTATATTTCTATTAATAGTTTGAATGCGTTCTGATGTCCCTGAATTATGCCAGTGCCAGATGTTATCTTAGATGTGCCAAAAGGAATTTACAGTGATGTGATAATGCATCTTTCAGAATACAAGAGGAACAACAAAAAGGGCACCAGTAAGGATAAGGAAGAGGAGAGGAGATTCATGAACAGAGGAATTAAAACCAAGAAGGGATGATGATAAAATAATTCCCAGGAATTTGGCTTCTGCTTTTATAAATTCTCAAAGTTTCTAGATGCATAACATGGAATGAATTTTCTGTCATTGTTTGAAAAACGGATAGGCATTTCTCTTGTGTTAAGTAGATGTAAATGGAGTGAAGTATAGATTCCGTGCCAGCAATCTAAGCTATAAAAATGTAATTGCTCCCGAATTGAGTTACATTATCAACTCCTGGTTTAATAGTGGTTCAGAATTAAAGGTCATTAATCAGCATGTTTGGCACAGGCAGAAGCATGGAGCAGTCTAAAATAGGTTTTTAAAGATAGAGAATCTAAACATTAGTTACCATTTTTTAAATTATGCATCATGGGATAGGTCTTGTGCTAGGCACTTTACTTACCTTGCCTGTATTCTTTACAGTAGTGCTACAAATTAGGATTAGGGGTCTAGAATATCAGTTGACAGAACAATATAGTAGAAGGAAACCTGGAAACAGGATTTTAGTCTGAGCTTTGCCACTACTTGGGTGACCTCTGTCTTATATAACTACTTAATGCTCTGAATTTAAGGTATGAAAAATACAGAGTCACTTCAAGCTTCATAATGTATTAATGAGGATCGCCTAGGTTACGCAGCTGTAACAGACAGCCCCGTCATCTCAGTGCTTTACTCAGTAAAAGTTTTTCACTCCTACAAGTCCACCCTGGGTGTGGCTGACTCTCCAGATCAGCTGCTCTCCACGCAGTGATTCACTGCTCCAAGTGGCTTAGATCCTCTGGTTCCATCATTCAGCATGAGGGAGAGAGGCCCAGAGAATCTGCCTCTAACCATGTGACATTACATTTCTACCTGCTTGTCACTGAGTAGAACAAGTCACATGCACCCACCTAACTTGCAAGGTAGCTGGAAATGAAGTCTTCATAAGGAAGACATATAGTCCAAGGAGTAGGGAAGAACTGGGTTTTGGTGAGCCCCAGTAAGGCCCACCGCAAATTGCCTCTTCTCTTTAAGTGCATACGTAGCCTCAAGGATGCTTGGTTAAGACCATTTGATTCCAACATTTTATAAATAGGTAAGGGAAAATAGCCTCAATAATTATCCAGGCTCTTGCTATTGGTCACTTCTAATGAGTGTTTATTTTTTGTATTAATAATATTACAACCAATCTTTAGATATTATGACACTAATACACTAAAAACTTGAGATAATGATAATAACAGCAACATTTATGGGCAATTTGTCCAGGATTTGAGGCTGAGTGCTTTAAATAGATTAAATTATTTCAATCTCACAACACTACGGAGTATGTATTTTTGTAATTCTCATTTCACAGCTTAAGAACAAAAATAAAAATAAACATTGAAAAAGGCTTCAGTTAAGTAATGTATCCATGTTTAAAGCATTAGTATATGATGGAGCCAGACTTAAACTGTCTGCCCTCAAAGCTCATGTTCATAACCAAGTCATACTTTGTTAAGAGACATGGAAACTGAGGCTCAAAGAAGCATGTGTCCTGATTAGTGTCACTGATCCTGAAGGTTGTGAGGCCAGAACACATGTACTCTTGGGGTTGGAATATTTATTCTACATTTCTTCTGTGCCTGAGTTACTTAAGGTAGGGTGACTCTGAGAATAGCCTCTACAACAGACATCCGTCTGTTACATTCACTTACATTCACTTTTGGCTGCCAGCACCTTGGCTACGATAACTTGGATCTACGGTCTACCCAGATTCCTTTTCTTTCGTTTTTTTTTTGTTTATCCTTGCCTACTGTATTGAAGCACACACAGAGTCCATTCAGGGGCACACATCTCTTGATTATAGCACAAAAGAATTTTAGAGTACAAATCTCCTGTTTTGATTTTTTATTGAACGGAAGATTCTTTAAATTCTGTAGTGTTTTACAGTTTTCAAAAGTTTCACACACATGATTTCATAACATCCCATAATTTCCCATAATAACCCTTTTTCCTACTCCTGTATTGTCCCTCCCCGCTTCCCTGCCCCCACTGGTAACCACTGGTTCTCTGTATCTGTGAGTCTGCTTCTTTTCCTATGTTTAAAAACTACAGAACCTATTCACTTGGTCAAAGTGTGCTTCTCCTTGAGATGCAACTGTGTCGCCAGTCGGTAAATGTTTGTTGAGATAAAGGCATTTGAATTATTAAGTTAGAATTCAGTTCAGTGCATTAATAAAGAACTTCTTTTGTGTCAGGACTGAGAAGTTGTTACAAAATTATTCCATGTACCTACCCTTCCATTATTCAAGAGCAAGCTGGCCTTAAACAAGAGGGAGAGTGAGAGACTTACATTGCTGTTTATGAGGCTCTCATAGGGGTAGGACTCTAACAAGAGATAATCCCTTTCCTTTCTGTCCTTCAGGACATCTTTTCTTTCAGGAAAATCTCATGTTTCCCTCTGTTTACCATAGGAAATTTTCCTAAAAGTTTTCCTAAGATCTCTTGAATACAGTACCAGAATAAGATCTATAAAGAAACTTAATTCCTAAAACTATAAAGAAATATCTTCCTCCCTCCCTCCCTCCCTTCCTTCCTCCTTCCTTCCTTCCTTTTTCCCCTCCCTCCTCTTCTCTTCCCCCTCCTCCCTCTCCCTCTCTCTCTCCCCCTGTTTTTCTCTTCCTGAAATTTGCACCTATCTTTTTATCAGCTGTCACTGAGGTATGGGAGTTACCCATTTATCTTTGGTGATGGAGGGAGAAATCCAACACAGTAACACAGTATCTAAATAAAACGTAAAAGTTATTGTCTCTGGAATGTTTCTGAAAGGGAAAAAAGTTTCCAAAAGTGATTTAAAAGATAATTGAGACATTAAATGCAAGCAGGCCCTCTCAGCTTAAACACTTGAAAAAAAGGGAAAATGAAAATAAAAATAAAAAGGAAAGTATGAAGAGAAAGAAATTAAGTAGAAAGAAGGAATAGAATACAACAGTTTTTGCAACCAGTAAGTGGAGGCAAACTCCCCAGGGTCAGGGACTGATTTGTTTGCTGCTTGTTACAAAGGTGCTAGACCCTAAGTCCTGGGTTCCTCAGCTTTTGTGCAACACACTGCAGGCAGAGCTTCTGTCTGGGCCCATCATGTCACCCATGGGACTTAGGGACAAGGTAAACTGGCACAACTATGCTGAAGCTCCCGCTGTTTTCCATACTGCACAAGGATTTGAATAGACATTTCACCAAAGAGGCTACATGAATAGCTAATAAGTACATAAAAATATGTTAAACATCATGAATCATTAGGGAAATACAAATTAAAATCAAAATGAAACAGCACTTTACTCCCACTAGCATGATGATAATCAAAGACAAAAATGTGGCGAATCAGGAGCCCTCATACATTGCTAGTGGGAATGTGAAGAGCAGGAAGTCACTTGGGAAAACAGTTTAACAGTTTCCTTAAAATGTTAACCATAAACTTTCCAAATGACCCTAATTACTAATTAAGACAAATGAAAACCATGTCCACTCAAAGCTTGAATACAGATGTTTATACAGCATTGTTATTCATAACAGCCAAAAACTGGAAACAATTCAAATGTCCACCAATGATGAATAAATAAAATATAGTATTTATCCCTACAATGGAATACTGTTTAGCAATAAAAAGGAATCAACTACTAATACTTGCCACAACATGAGTAAACTTCAAAAACATGCTAATAAAACTAATGCCAAAAATTACATATTGTATGAATTAATTATATGAAATATCTATAAAATGCAAATCTTTAGAGGCAAAGTAGATTACTTGTCTGGGAATGAGGATGGGAGCAGGGATTGACTAAAAATGGGGTCGGGGATCTTTCTGGAGTGATGGCAATGTTCAAAAACTGGATTATGGTGGTGGCTGTACAACTCTATAAATTTACTAAAAATCACTGAATTATACACTTAAATTGAGTGAATTTTACAGTATGTAAATTGTACCTTGCTAAAGTTGTTTTAAAAAAGAACATATTACATTCATTAAACAAGAACAAGATACTATGAAATAGAAACAATAAGAACAAGAGAGAACTCTTAGAAAGTAAACATGATTTTGAAAATAATTTCTTTTTTTTTAATTTTTTAATTTTTTATTTATTTTTATTTTTATTTTTATTTTTATTTTTATTTATTTTTTTTTATTTTTTATTTTTTAATTTTTTAATTTTATTTTTATTTTTTTTAATTTTTTTTAATGTCTTGAAAATAATTTCTTAAAAATATAATAGAAGTTGGAATTAAAGGCAAGGCAATCTCTTATAATATGGAACTGAAAGATTGAGACATAAAAATCACAAAAGAACGTAATCCAGGAATTATAACATCTGACCAACAGGTGTTCCAGGAGGAGAGGGTGAACAAATAAGAGGGGAAATTTTTAAATAAATAAGAGCAAAAGTTTTCCCAGGGATGAAAAGGAGCATGAGTCCTTCATATTTTAAGAGTCTATAGGAGCCAAGAAGAAGGAATGAAAAACAACTTTCTAGACATAGTGCTATTAAATTTCATAGTGCTATGGGAAAAGGCCTTAAATTTCCACAGTGCAAAACACAGAAAATAAGAGACAGACAGGCATTGGCTGTCTCATCAACAACTCCAGATGCCATAATTCAGTGGAGTAATGGCACTGAAATTCTGAGAGAAAATTGTTTTAAGCCTTGATTACTATTCCTACCCATATCGTCAATGACGCTTAAGACGAACAAAAGCATTCTTAGCTATTAAAGGGCTCAGAACATTATCTCACATACATCCTTTCTGTGAAGGATGGGGTAAAGAGAAAGGAAATCGTGGGGTATAATGAATGAATAAATAATAAATAATGAACCTTAATGAGGAACTCGATGAAAATGGTTCCTGACCTGTCAGTTATACAGAATGCCTAGTAAGCAACTGGTTCAAGTTAAAATAGGAAGCCATTGGCCTCTAAGGAGAAAAGGGAATAGGATGGATTCTAAGCAATGTGCAAGGACTTCAGAGCTTTCTTACATTAGTAAAAAATGGTGAAAATAAAAACAAAAATATGTTTCTACTCTGAACAAGAGGAGGATAAAATAAAACAGCTAAGAAAGCTATAAAGCTACAAGAAAGGCATGTCAGATACATTGCAAAGTAAACTATGGCATGATTTCAAACAACAGAAGTAAATGGAAAGAAAATCCACTTAGCTTGGATGCTTTGAATTGTCTCCTTCAAGTGATATAGCAGTTAGGACATTGTACCCACGGAGAATGAAATATAATCCTAATGCTCTATTTTACATATAGTTATACTTTGGTAAATATTATTTATTGTTTTTCAACTTTAAGAGATAATTCACTGAAAAAAATCCTCATCTTAAATGTAGTTACAAAACATTATAAACACCATTAACCTTGACTATGTAAAAGGAAAGGGTGCAGAAAAGGAGGAAGGAAGCAGGTACTAATATCCTCATCTAACAGAGTGGAAAGTTGAGATATAATATCTAAAGTTAGTGAAACAAATCGAAGCTTAAACATGTCATTTAAAGTTGCAAAGGCAAGCAACAGAACTATCAGAAATTTGAACAAGGAGATAACAGCTTGAATAAGTTACAGAGGTACATCCTTGTCTTTCACAGTGAGTAGTTATGTGTTAAATGTAAAATCAAGAAATAGTGATATAAACATATCATGTAGAATAAAAGGAGGTTAACTATCTTAACAAAAACTGTTAAAAGTGTTTTTCTTGATTCAGTGCAATCTCAATTAAAATCCCAGCAAGTTGTTTTGTGGATATCAACAAACTGATTCTGAAGTTCATGTGGAGAGGCAAAAACCCAGGAGAGCCAACACAATATTAAGAAGAACAAAGTTGGAAGACTGACACTACCTGACATCAAGACTTACTATAAAGCTACAGTATCAAGACAGTGTGGTATTTGGCAAAAGAAAAGACAAGTAGGTCAATGGAACACAATAGACAGCCCAGAAATAAATAAACCCACAGAAATATATTCAGTTGATTTTTGACAAAGAAGCAAATGCAATACAGTGGAGCAAGCACAGTCTTCTCAACAAATGCTGCTGGAACAACTGGACATCCACATGCAAAAATATAAATCTAGACACAGAACTTAACACCATTTGCAAAAATTAACTCAAAGTGGATCATAAACCTAAATACAAATTGCAAAACTATAAGACTCTTAGAAGATAACATAGGAGAAAACCAAGATGATTTTGAGGATGGCATTGACTTTTTAGATACAACACCAAAGGCATGATCCATGAAAGAAATAATTGATGAGCTGGACTTCATTAAAATTTAAAACTTCTGCACTGCAAAGGACAATGTCAAGAAAATGAGAATACAAGCCACAGGCTGGCAGAAAATATTTGCAGGAGACACATCTGATAAAACACTGTTATCCGAAGTATGCAAAAACCCTTAAAGCTCAACAGTAAGAAAACAAACAACCCAGTTAAAAAATAGGCCAAAGGACTTAACAGACACCTCACTAAAGTAGATGTGTATATATGGCAGGTAAGCATATGAAAAGATGCTCTACATCATATGTCATCAAGGAAATGCAGATTCAAACAACAATGAGATACTTCTACATGCCTATTAGAATGGCCATAATCCAGAACGTTGATTGACACCATCAAATGCTGGTGAGGAACTCTCATTCATTACTGGTGGGAATGCAAAATGGTATAGCCACTTTGGAAGACACCATCAAATGCTGGTGAGGAACTCTCATTCATTACTGGTGGGAATGCAAAATGGTATAGCCACTTTGGAAGACAGTTTGGTGATTCCTTCCAGAGCTAATACTCTTAACCATACAATCCTGCAATCACGTTCTTTGGAATTTACCCAAAAGAGTTGAAAACTTATGTCCACACAAAAACCTGCACATGGATGTTTATAGCAGCTTTAATTATAATTGCCAAAACGTGGAAGCAATCAAGGTGTCCTTCAGTAAGTGAATTGTTAAATAAACTGTGGTACATCCAAACAATGAAATATTAGCACTAAAAACAAATGAGCTACCAAGCCATGAAAAGACATGGAGGGATCTTAAATGCATATTACTAAATTAAAGAAGCCAATCTGAAAAGGCTACAAACTGTATGATTCTAACTATATAACATTCTGGAAAAGGCAAAACTATGGAGACAGTAAAAAGATGAGTGCCTGCTGCAAAAACAGACACACAGATCAATGGAACAGGATAGAGAGCCCAGAAATAAATCCACACACTTATGGTCAATTAATCTACAAGAAAGGAGGCAAGAATATACAATGGAGAAAAGACAGGCTCTTCAGTAAGTGGTGCTGGGACTTCCCTGGTTGGCGCAGTGGTTAAGAATCCGCCTGCCAATGCAGGGGACGTGGGTTTGAGCCCTGGTCCAGGAAGAACTCACATGCTGCAGAGTGCCTGGGCCCGCCCGTGCGCCACAGCTACTGGGCCAGCGTGCCACAGCTACTGAGGCCTGTGCGCCTGGAGCCCGTGCTCCGCAACAAGGGAGGCCACTGCAATGAGAAGCCCACGCACCACAATGGAGAGTGGCCCCCGCTCTCTGCAACTAGAGAAGGCCGGCGTGCAGCAACGAAGACCCAACGCAGCCAAAAATAAATATATTAATTAATTTAAAAAAAAAAGGTGCTGGGAAAACTGGACAGCTACATGTAAAAGAATGAAATTAGAACATTCTCTAGCACTATATACAAAAATAAACTCAAAATGGATTAAAGACCTGAACGTAAGACTGGATACTATAAAACTCTTAGAGGAAAACATGGGGAGAACACTCTTTGACATAAATCACAGCAATATATTTTTTGGATCCATCTCCTAGAGTAATGGAAATAAAAGCAAAAATAAACAAATGGGACCTAATTAAACTTAAAAGCTTTTGCACAGCAAAGGAAACCCTTGACACAAAGAAAAGACAACCTACTGAATGAGAGAAAATATTTGCAAATGATATGACCACTAAGGGATTAATAGCCAACATTTACAAACAGCTCATACAACTCAACATCAAAACAAACAACCCAATTAAAAAATGGGCAGAAGAACTGAATAGACATTTTTCCAAAAAGGAAATGCAGATGGCCAACAGGCATATAAAAAAGAACAAAATTTTGTCATTTGCAGCAACATGGATGGACTTGGAGGGCATTATGCTAAGTTAAATAAGTCAGACAGAGAAAGACTGGTATGACATCACTTATATGTGGAATCTAAAAAATACAACAAACTAATGAATATAACAAAAAGGAAGCAGACTCACAGATGTAGAGAACAACCTAGTGGTTACCAGTGGGGAGAGGGAAGGGGGAGGGGCAAAAAAGACGTCGGGGAGGGGAAGGCACAAACTGCTGGGTATAAGATAGGATCAGGGATGTATTACAACGCAGGGAGTATAACCAATGTTTTGTAATAACTGTGAATGGGAAGTAACCTTTAAAAATCGTAAAAAAATTTTTTTTAATTTTAAATAAAAATTAAAGAAAAACATGAGTGGCTGCTAGGGGGTAGGGGATGGAGGAGGAAAGGGAAACAGATGAATAGGTGGAGCACAGAGGATATTTTGCGCAGTGAAAATATTCTGTAATGATAGACACATGCCATTATATGTTTGTCCAGACCCATAGAATGTACAATACTAAGTGAACTATAATGTGAGCTGTGTTTTTTGGGTGATTATGATATGTCAGTGTAGGTTTATCAGTTGTAATAAATGTACCATTCTGGTGAAGAGGCTGTGCATAGGTGGCGGCAGGGGGGAAGGGGGAAGGAAATCTTTGTCCCATCTCAATTTTGCTGTGAACCTAAAACTTCTCTGAGAAAAATGAAATCTTAAAAAAAATAGTTTTTTTTTTTTAAAGTGCTTGTCTTTGGGAACTGGAACTCGCTAGGGCCAAGAAAGGGTTTATAATTCTTTAATCCATGCATTCATTCAACAGAACCTTATTGAATACCAACTGTGTGCCACACCTCATTTATTGTTTTATTTTAACGTTGTGCATATATTGCATTAAGAAACATTAAAAATTGGAAAAAGCTAAATAAAATAAAAATGGAAATGAATTACAAATATAATTTAGCATTCACCATATAAAAACCTCTTCTATGACTGGAAATGTTTTTAAAACATTCGTGTTTATGTAGTTCTAGCTGAATTACTATTTGAATTGCCTTTGTCGCTAACTGAACCAAAAAGACTCGAATTAGAACATTCATTTTTACCTGTACTTCTCACTACTTCTTTCTTTCATTGTTCCTTTAGCACTTGCAACTACTAATCAAGTATTTGTGAAACTCAGAGGCTAAATAGAGAGAGAAAAGTCTTATGGTATAGACTGAATTGGCTATTTATTGATTATTTATACAATCATTTTCTTCCAAAAATAGTTTTAGGAATTTTGTAACTCTAAAATGAGATTTTTTTTTTTTTTTTTTTTTTAGCGTTCTAATATTTCCAAATCTTTGCCAACACTTGTCACTTGTTATTTTTCTTTTTCTTATTTATTTATTTATTTATTTATTTTTGGCTGTGTTGGGTCTTCGGTTCGTGCGAGGGCTTTCTCTAGTTGCGGCAAGCGGGGGCCACTCTTCATCGCGGTGCGGGGACCGCTCTTCATCGCGGTGCGCGGGCCTTTCACTATCGCGGCCCCTCCCGTTGCGGGGCACAGGCTCCAGACGCGCAGGCTCAGTAGTTGTGGCTCACGGGCCCAGCTGCTCCGTGGCATGTGGGATCTTCCCAGACCAGGGCTCGAACCCGTGTCCCCTGCATTAGCAGGCAGATTCTCAACCACTGCGCCACCAGGGAAGCCCAAAATGAGATTTTTAAAAGAAAGAGGGAGGAAGCAGAGACCATTATCTAGACCTGGCAATTTTGGTTTTTAAAATTTTTAATTTTCTTATTGAAGTATAATTGATGTACAGTATTAATAAGTTACAAGTGTACAATATAGTGATTCACAGTTTTTAAAGGTTATACTCCATTTATAGTTATTATAAAATATCAGCTATATTCCCTGTGTTGTACATATATCCTTGTAGCTTATTTTGTACATAATAGCTTGTACCTCTTAGTCCCCTACCCCTCTTTGCCCCTCTCCCCATTGGGAACCACTAGTTTGTTCTCTGAGTTTACTTCTTTTTTGTTATATTCACTAGTTTGTTGTATTTTTTAGATTCCACATATAGGTGATACTATACCAGTATTTGTCTTTCTCTGACTTGTTTCACTTAGCATAATACCTTCCAAGTCTGTCCATGCTGTTACAAATGGCAAAATTTCATTCTTTAGTTGTCTGAATAATATTCCATTGTGTGTGTGTGTGTGTATATATATATGTGTGTGTGTGTATATATGTGTGTGTGTGTGTATATGTATATATATACACACACACACATACCACATCTTCTTTATCCATTCATCTGTTGATGAATTCTTGGGTTGCTTCCATATCTTGGCAATTGTAAATAATCGTGCTATGAACATTGGGGTGCACATGTCTTTTCAAATTAGTGGTTTTGGTTTTTTTGGATATATACCCAGGAGTGGAATTGCTGGGTCATATGGTAGTTCTGTTTTTACAGAAACCTTTGTACTGTTTTCCATAGTGACTGTACCAATTTACACCCCCATCAACAGTGTACAAGGGTTCCCTTGTCTCTGTATCCCCGCCAACATTTGTTATTTGTGTTCTTTTGATGGTAGCCATTCTGACAGTTGTGAGGTAATATCTCACTGTGATTTTGCTTTGCATTTACCTGATGATTAGCAATGTTGAGCATCTTTTCATGTTAGAAGAGACAATTGTTAAAATACCAATAGAATAGAACCCTGCTATGGCTTGCTTGTGACAATGCAAGTTCTGTTAGGTCACAGGTCAAATCAAATTTTTTGAACTATGACTATTTGCAGAACGGTTCCGGGCAACACTCTTTATATACATAGCCAGGAAAACGTTTTCACTGGTGTGCATTGAAAAAGAAGTTTGGGGAAGGAATCCTTCCACAATGAAAAAGATGGGTTGGGTCCTCCCATGGGCCTCCTTGAGCCCCAACCTTCCCTACTCCTTCCATTTTATATAGAGAAGTTCCAAACAGGGCATGAGATACCAGGACAATAAACAGTTTTGCACAATAGAATTCTTCTCCAGTAGCAGTTAATAAAAGTTAATGTATCTCTTACATAGTCTGTTTGAGCAGTTTTTCTCAGCTCTTTCCATGGGAGAATGGAACTGCAGCTTAGCCTTTCATAACTTTTGCTCTGCTGTAAAAATTAAGTCCAACTCACACTCCTCTGAACCCCTACTCTGTAAACCACCATTCGTTAAAAATCAAACTTCTCCCCCAAATCTCCATCATGACCCTCCTTCCCAATCTACTGAGCGCTTAGTGTTTACTTTATTCTTCTCATGGTCTTGGTGTAATTAAAAAAAAAAAAAACAATCTACTTGCAGGAAATTCAAATAATATGAAAATCAAAGTTCAAGTAAGAAAACTTATGTTTAGGGCCAGAGACAGAGGCATCGTATAGAGAGTAAAAAGCAGGAAGAGTTCATTTTATGCAATAGGGTTGTATTATTCTGTTTATTTCAGTGGTTTTGGGGGGGGGGGAAACACTCTACCCTGCTACATATCCAGTGCAGGGGAATCTGCAATTACCATATGGAAAAAAATAGTGAAAGTCAAGGTTAGATGATGAGGTGAATATATCTGAGCCATTAATAGAAACGAATTAGCTTCCTCTCTTAATCAGCAGAATTTTTCAAGCAGGCTTCCTGCTGTAGGGCCAAGGGTGAATATGGAACATGACTGCATCGTGATAAATGCAGCCAGCTCTTCCCATTGGGAGAACAGGTGTGAAGATGTTGAACAGGCTGGAGCTACTAACCTTTAGTGGTAGAGCCTGGGCTGACACCAAGCTACCTAGGATTGCACCCCACTCCATTTGCCTGCTGTGTGCTTCCATTTCCTGCTGTGTAACATGGGGCATAGTAATTACACGTCTGCACGAGATGGTTGTGAGGAATAGATGAGTTAACAAACATCAAGTGCGTGGCACGTTATGAGCATCCATTAAACATTAGGTATAATAATAATTGTGTTACTTTTTCTGCATTTCACTTAGGATGTAACATAATCAGCTGGGAAGAGATTGCTGCAGCCACTGAGTTCTAACTGGGTGGCCCCAGCAAATCTTATTTTGTTAACTGCTGCAAAATAGGAAGATGAGCAAGTATTTTAAAAAAATCAATGTGTTGATTTGTATTGTCATGTTTCCCCTGTATTCATGGTATTCAAACCTAGAAGACCAAATAGATATAACAATAGGAGGACTTAGGTTAGGGTTAGGAGTCATCTTCCCTTTCTCACATTGAAAATGGCTCGTTTAGGGGTTAGTGTTATTTTTTACAATGACCTAATCTAATATCCGACCTCAGAGCCAAGATATATGCAGTAGTGGGCTGAAGCCAGCCTGTATCAAGTACCAGTTGTTTAAATAGTCAAGAATTTTGCAAACTGATCATTAATCCATTGATAGCTTGAAATCAACCATGGTGGGAGCATTTATACCACAGAAATCAGTAAATGCTGCAAATTGGGGTCTTTTTCCCCCAGAGAACCAATTTACTAGCACACCACTGAGTACGTGTGTCCTGTACAACACGTGGAAGGAAATGAGGATGCTTCAGAGGTACTGGCTTGCTCTTTCCAAAGTGTGTTTGCATCCTATCTAAATAATCTTTCCACCAGCTCTATGACAGTGGCAGAGTACTGTTATTACTCAGGCTTCCTGACTTAGCACAACATTTGTTCCATCCTGATTTTGAGATACAGTGTCATAGGATTTTTTATCTTTGGCAATTTGGGACTTCTAATTAATTTTAAGAGATGCTACAACATTTTCTAAATGAGAAAAAGGAAGAGATCATCTGAATTAAATATTCCAAATATCACTTTTCTGGAGGTTAGCAAGGTGAAGAGAAAGTTGAGGACATGGTAAATATTTCCTACAGATGTAAATATTTACTTGTCAACATTAGGGGACTCCTGTGCTGGTTGCCTTTGGGTGTGGAAAAAGGATAGCAGAGAAACAGAACATGTACACATGTCCCTGAGGAAGACTTCATTATAAATAGGAATCCTGCGCAGACATGTGAAATGCTTAAGGATGTTTACAAAGCAAAATAACAACAAACATAATACAGTTGTGTTCAGACTGGGAACCTAGGAACTGAGGGGTTGATCAAAGGAGGCCTCCTGGAGTGGGGGGCAGTTTTGAGGTGTTTCTTCAGGAGGTTTCAGATAAACCTGAATCGATGAAGAGGACAGGAGAGGATGTGACGGCTGAGCAAGGATCTCCTGCCCCAGGGTCCCGCCAGCCTCTGGATAATGTTAAGCCTTCTAGGGATGAGGGAGGAAACTCAAACCAGACAATTTTATTACATCTTTTCCAGTCTGGTAAAAAAAAAAAAAAAAAAAAAAAAAGAGGTTGAAAATCAGTGACAAAGTAGATTGAAGCCTGGGATTTTCTTTCTTTTGTTTTCCACCACTTTCCTTAGTCATCGTGACATTCCAGTGGATAAATCACTGTATCAGGTAGAGGAATAGCTGAGAAATATTTCCTGTTGTGCTTTCTGAAGCTACATGACATATTGTTGCACCACAATGAACAGAAGTCTAGCAGACAGATATCCAAACTCATAAACCAAATGTGGTTACTTGCATCACAAAAAGAGCTCTTCATTTTATGAAAGAATTCACCATTGTTTTATTCATTCCTTTTTTTAACAGACATTTGTTAAGTGCAGACTATATTTCAGGCACTGAAGGCACAAAGCTGTATAAAACAGGATCTGCTGCCCTCACAGGTCTCAGAGTAGCCGGAGGAACCAAGATGTTCTGGCCTAATTACAGTCACTCTCAAGTGTTATAGTAAAGGCTCAGACACTCTAGGAATTCAGCGATCAAGACAGTTAACTACTGCAGATACTGAGCAAGTTTACAAAAAGAGGGGGATGCTTCAAGAGGCAGTGAGTGGGTTCACCAGACCAAAAGAGATAGCTTTCCCGAAGGATGACAAAATAGAAAAGTAAGCAGGTATAAAAAAAAAAAAAACAAAATCAATATGTTGCCATGGTTTCCACTGCATTCATGGTGTTCCAATCTAGAGGACCACTTAGATATCATAACTGAAGGACTCATGTGAAATTAGGAGTAATCCTCACTTTATGCCACAGGAACAAAAAGATTGTTGTGGTGATTATAATTGGAGCAGGGAAATTGAAGTTTCTGGAGAGAGATTAGGTGTCGGTAATAGAAAATCACTGAACATTTTTAGCAAGAGCAGGAGTGGCATGCTCTGATTTGTAACTTTTTGAAGAAGATCATTTTAGAGATGATATAGAAGATGGATTGAAAAGTCGAATTCTTTAAATAGAAGCTCCCTTATTACAATACATTTAAAATGTGATTTTATTTACAGAGTTCTGCTTGCACAGAGTAAGCCCTTAGCCCGTCCTCTGGAGCAAGCAGACATACCTCTGATGTGGAAGGTGAAGTCCAGGAAAGCCCAGGCGTTCTCAGTGTTGTAATGCCACATGGCTCCATTTCTCAGTGTCACAAAGCAGTTCTGCTTAGAGCAACTGTCCCAACTTTAAACCTGATACAGTGGTTGGTTTTGTACCACCCACACCATAAATATTTTCAAAGTATCAAAGGCAGTGCTCCAGACAATTCAGATGTGGAAATTCCCTGTCATTTATCCTCCGTTTTCCCACCAAAGTCACATAAGTTCTTTGAAACCTTAAGATGACTTGCCTTTTCCTTTGCTTTGAGATGTTGCCGTGAGTGAAGAATTTTCTGGGCTGTCTACGCAGCTGGGATGGGATTCACTTCATCCCTTAAGATACGCAAAGGACAGCTTATAAGGAAATTTCTCAAAATGAGAGCAACAATATGTATGATAGTCCCTGGGTATTTTTCCAAGGAATTTCTAAATTTAGTTTAGAGTTTGCTTCTGATGGCTGGCATCCTGCTGAGTTAATGATTTTCAAAATCAGAAGACATAAAGTAATTAAACAAAATTGCTTCTGAAGATACCTTGAAGGAAGTAAGTCATGATTGCTCAGGTTTGTGCTTTGGAACGCTTGCTGATACAGCCAGGGATCCTGTTTTATCCTTTGTGTTTCAAATCATCTTAATTTGGAAATCATCTTTTGGTGCTTTATGACCCCAATTCTACTCTGCCAGCATAGAAGAGCACTATTCTGTTTTCCATTTCTCACTTTTAAAAGAGGTGAGGGAATTTAGAAAACTCAAGTCTCAGACTTCTTGAACCCAGGAAAATGGCACCCCACCTGCACTTACAAACAACCAGGTAGACTGTATTTTAAGTCAGAGAGCCTGGGAATCAATAAACTCTACTTCTTTCTTCTTTTATCTGTTATTGACAGATTCTTGTATTTTCTTAACCTAGGAGGAGGGGAAGAGTGTCTGGCAATGGCAAGTTACCTATGACTGAAACAGACTGTAGGCTGCTGAAAATGTTTCAGCCATTGGCTTTTAAAAATATATATCGATCTGTAAGGCTGCTTGTATTCATGATTTTATTATTTTTTTTTATTGAAGTTTAGTTGATTTACAATATTATATTAGTTTCAGGTATACAACATAGTGATTCAATATTTTTATAGATTATACTCCATTTAAAGTTATTACAAAACAGTGGCTATATTTCCCTGTGCTTTACAATATATCTTTGTTGCTTATGTTTTTATACATAGTAGTTTATATCTCTTAACCCCATACCCCCATCTTGCCCCCCCCCTTCCCTCTGCCCACTGACAACGACTAGTTCTCTATATCTGTGAGTCTGTTTCTGTTTTGTTATACATTCATTTATGGTTTTTTTAGACTCTACATATAGGTGATAACGTGTTTGTCTTTCTCTGATTTATTTCACTATGCATAATGCTCTCTAGGTCCATCCACATTGTTGCAAATGGCAGAATTTCATTCTTTTTATGGCTGATAGAATATAAATATTCTATCATATATTGATATATATATCTCACGTCTTCTTTATCCATTTATCTGTTGATGGATGTTAGGTCGTTTCCATATCTTGGCTACTATAAATAATGCTCCTGTGAACATTGGAGTTCATGTATCTTTTCCAATTAGTGTTTTAGTTTTCTTCAGATATATACCCAAGAGTGGAATTGCTGGATCATATGATAGTTCAATTTGTAGTTTTTTGGGGAACCTCAATACTGTTTTCCGTAGTGGCTGCACCAATTTACATTCCCACCAACAGTATAGAAGGGTTCCCTTTTCTCTATATCCTCACCAAACTTTGTTGTTTGTGGTCTTTTTGATGATAGCCATTCTGACGTGTGTGAGGTGATATCTCATTGTGGTTTTGGTTTGCATTTCTCTGATGATTAGAGATATTGAGCATCTTTTCATGTGCCTGTCAGCCATCTGTAGATCTTCTTTGGGAAAACGTCTATTCAGGTTTTCTGCCCAGTTTTAAATTGGGTTGTTTGTTTTTTTGATATTGAGTTGTATCAGCTGTTTCTATATTTGGGGTATTAACCCCTTATCGGTCATCATTTGAGAATATTTTCTCCCATTCAGTAGGTTGTCTTTTTGGTCTGTTGATGGTTTCCTTTGTTGTGCAAAAGCTTTTAAGTTTAATTAGGTCCCATGTGTTTCTTTTTGCTTTTCTTTCTTTTGCCTTTGGAAACACATCCAAAAAAATATTGCTATGATTTATTCAAAGAGTGTTCTGCCTATGTTGTCTTCTAGTTTTATGGTTTTAGGTCTTATATTTAGGTCTTTAATCCATTTTGAGTTTATTTTTGTATATGGTGTGGGGAAATGTTCTAATCTCATTCTTTTATATGTAGTTTTCCCAGCACCACTTATTGAAGAGACTGTCTTTTCTTCATTGTATATTCTCACCTCCTTTGTCATAGATTAATTGACCGTAGGTGTGTGAGTTTATTTCTGGACTTTCTATTCTGTTCCATTGACCTATGTGCCTGTTTTTGTACCAGTACCATGCTGTTTTGATTACTGTAGTTTTGTAGCATAGTCTGAAGTCAGGGCACATGAACCTCCAGCTTTGTTCTTTTTTTTTTGCTGAAGATCACTTTGGCACTTTGAGGTCTTTTGTGGTTCCATATATAGATTTAGGATTATTCTAGTTCTGTGAAAAATATCATGGGTATTTTGATAGGGATTTCATTAAATCTGTAGATTGCTTTGGGTAGTGTGGACATTTTAACAATACTAATTTTTCCAATCCAAGAACATGGGATCTCTTTCCATTTCTTTATTGGAGTATGGTTGATTACATTTCTTTGTGTCATTTTTAAATACCTTCATCAGTGTTTTATAGTTTTCAGAGTATAGGTCTTTCATCTCCTTGGTTAATCTTATTCCTAGGTATTTTATGCTTTTCAATGCAATTTTAAATGGGATTGTTTTCTTGCTTTCTCTCTCTGATAGTTCATTATTATTGTATAGAAAAGCAACAGATTTCTGTATGTTAATCTTGTATCCTGAAGCTTTACTGAATTCATTTGTTACTTCTAATAGTTTTTTGGTGGAGACTTTAGGGTTTTCTATATGTAGCATCATGTCATCTATAAATAGTGACAGTTTTACTTCTTCCCTTCCAATTTGGATGCCTTTTATTAATTTTTCTTGTTTGATTGCTGTAGCGAGGACTTCCAGTACTATATTAAATAGAAATTGCAAGAGTGGGCATCCTTGTCTTGTTGCTGATTTTAGAGGTAAGGCTTTCATCTTTTCACCATTGAGTATGACATTGCTGTGGGTTTGTCATAAATGGTCTTTATTATGTTGAGATATGTTCCCTCTATACCAACTTTGATGAGAGTGAATTTTTATCATTAATGGATGTTGAATCTTATCAAATGCTTTTTCTGTCTATTGAGATGATGTGATTTATATCCTTCCTTTTGTTAGTGTGGTGTATCACATTGACTGATTTGTGAATATTGGACCATCCTTGCATCCCTGGAATAAATCCCACTTGATCATGGTGTATGATCCTTTTTATGTATTGTTGGATTCAGTTTGCTAATATTTTCTTGAGAATTTTTACATCAGTATTCATCAAACGTATTGGCCTATAATTTTCTTTTTTTGTAGTGTCTTTGTCTGGGTTTGGTGTCAGGGTCATGGTGGCCACATAGAATGAATTTGGGAGTGTTTCCATCCTCTTCAGTTTTCTGGAATAGTTTGAGAAGGATAAGTATTAGCTCTACTTTATAATTTATAATTATAATTTTATTTCAATCACAGTTTTATTTCTCTCTGCTCAATTGACTTTAGGGCTGACTAAGTCTTTTAAGACCAGAAGGCTGTAGGCCTTTGTTGCATAAGTACTCAGGAGGCTTTGCCCAGATGCTAAGTGGCTTTGAAAAAAGTCAGTGATGTTGGGGGGGTGACAGGAAAGCAGTAGCCTGGTCTACATAATTGTCCAAATAATCATTTTAAAACACCACTTTAATCCTTCTTATTGTATCAAGACTAAATTCTCTACCTTAGGGTACAATACCTTCAATTTACAGGCCTCACTGTGAGCTTCTATCTTGCTTTTCCCTGGTGCCAACCCTCTCTTCAGCTGGTGCCCTGTGGTTTGCCTGTTCCTTTATTATCATGACCTACATTTTGTGTCTTTGCCTTTGTTTCTCATCTCCAACCTAGGATACTCTCTTAAGTTCTCTCCATTAAACTAAACCCTCAAATTTCTTCAAGACCCAGACTTTAAAAGCTCACCTTGCCAAACTTAACCATTCCTCAGAGATTCTTTGGTACCCTGTTAATACTCTAAATCCTTTGTCATGTGTTTTTAGCCCTTTCATATGTAAATCATAGGACCTGAGAGCTACAAGAGACCCTAGAGATCTTTTACAGAAGGGGATGGTGAGGCCCAGAGAGATTAAGGGACTTTCCCAGTGACACAAAACAGTACGGTGAAGTCTGATGCTCCTGAAGACAGTCTTGAGGCCCAGTGATATCATGAGATGACTTCACAGTCATCAAATGATGGTTCATTATAGCTTCACAGTTGAATCCTAATCTCAGAAAATAAGTATTCCAGGTGATTCTTGTATGACATCTCCCAGTTCTGCAGCACAGGTATACTTGAGAGCATCACATCATCCACTCACTCCAAAAGCAGAGAGCGTGTCTCATATTTTGAAAAGTTTCCTTGATTGTTTTATGTAGTATTAAGGTTTTGTCTTCCCCTTTCCCATAGCAACCACTTACTTTCTCATAGCAAATATTTACCATTTTTATCATTGAATTGGACTGTAATTATCATATTATTAAAATAATGATAGTGTAATTGGACTGTAAAATCATGAAGGCAGGGACAGGGATTATTTTGTATTGTATTCCAGGGTCTAGAGCACAATGCCTTGAACACAGCAAGTACTCAAGAAATGTTGAATGAATGAACGATTATACCTTTTTTCCAGCTTACATGTAAAGTCTACAGGACAGGGACTTAGTTCTTGTTAGCTTAAAGCAAGTAAATTAAAGCCAAATCAGGGTTTTAAAGTAAAATGTACTAGAACAGGAGTCACAAATCTAAATGCCTGTAGACGGAAGCAGGGAACATAAATAGCAAAGCCAGTCTGGTATGAGAAATACAACAGCGCAAGCCCAGTGATTAGGAAATGATACTGATAACTGTGAGGAATGTGGCGAAGGAAGGCGCACAGGCCTCATCTAAGCAGGCTTCCTGCTGCATGTAGGCCTGGAAACCCCATGTCACTAGATCTTCTGAGTTTTCTAGAGAGGCTGAAATCCAAACTTTAATATAAAAATATCACAATATAAAAATATTGGTAATTAATTAATTTTAAAAGAAAAACACTGTGTGGACAGAACAGATCTTACTGTGGGCAGCTCAGAGACTGCCAGCTCCCAAACTTTGGTCTAGAATCAAAGGAACACATCAAGCACCTCTGTACAGATAACTGAACCCCGTCTTCCTGTCTTTCCTGCGTGGGACTCCCATGGTATATGTAGCATCACTGTGCCTGCAGACTTGTGCCACCATGACAGCCAGATGGACCAATCCCTTCATTCTGCTCCGGGACCTACAGGGGCCAAGAAGAGGTGGCACAAATGTGCCCTGCTGGCAGCCTCTGCAGCTTCAGAAGGCGGCAGGGATTGACATTTTTAAAATAGAAAAGGCAACAAGATTTATGCACTCTAAATTGACCGTGGAATGCTCTCCAAGCAAAATTATCACAAGCCTATCTGAAATGTCTTCCCAAAAAAATCGGAAGGGGGAGGACTAGGATGAGGGAAGCTGCTTTTCTTAAATTTACAGATTCTACTTTGCCTACATATTTGAGACAGTTCTTAAAATAGTAGTGTGTAATGTGAGATCTTTTGTGTGTAATACAGAAGAGCATGTGCACAAGAAAAGGCTTTTTCATAAAAATGATTTAGTTTGGAACATGCAATATATCACTTATTTCTTGCATATAAGTGCGGTATAAGAAATAAGTGATATATTGCATGTTCTAAACTAAATCATTTTAGCCAAAACAGTTTTCCACTAGCGAAAGTTAGTCAAATCTCTTGTATGAGTAGTCATATTTTTAAAAAAATCAAAACAGCTACAACAAAAATCCAGAATCTCAAGCATCACATGCGCACACGCGCGCGTGCACACACACACACACCCTGAGCTATGTGAATAGAATTGTTTTGTTAAAAACAGGAGTTTGTCAAACTGCCTTGCCAATGTGTCCATGGCCTTAAAAGGGCCTTCATTCAGTTACAGGTTTGCTGATCAGCCCAGTGTGAAATGGGGGGAGCTGGTGTCAGAATTAGTGCCCCCTGGAGGGGGGCTTGGGATCAGCCTCACGTTCAGCTGGTGGTGCAGCTCGCTGATGTCACCATACAGCAGGTGGAGCTCGGAGGGGACCCCCAGACTCCTCGCTGACCCCAGCCCTTCCCCCAGGTACTCAGAGACACCTGTTTTCAAGATTAGGAGCCTAAGGTACACTGCTCCTCAGGGTGAAAATGTCATTGTTTCGAACATACCCATGTTTCTCTGATCCCATTTGGGTGTCATTTGACAAACAAAACCTGTGCAGTCTCAGCACAGACGCGGGGAACTTTGACTCAGTCTGTCGGTTTCTCTCTCCAGACCCTGCCTGGTGCTCCCGCCCCTCCTCCCAGCCTCCCTGCTTTGGGCACCCACAGCAGCCATTCCTCTCCCAGCCGGTCCTTTCCCAGCCTTTGAGTTAGCTGGGGACACGAGAGCATTAAACTAGAAAGAATTCTCAAAACCCCAGTCAGATATCCTGGTTCCACGTTACTTCATGCACGTCAGTTAACCTTTCCCTTTTGTAAAATAAAGCAGATAACATCTGTCCTTCGGGCTCAGAGGACTGTAATGAGAATCATAGGTGTTTACACATGTGAAGTCAAAATAGAGAATGTATCCAAATAGAAATAAACCTCCTTAACTCAGATTCCATATCGTACTTACCTGGTTTTGCTTACTCCAAGATCTGAACTGTTAATTGTAAGAAGTCTAGCTACATAGAGCAGGGCATTCTTCAAGATGATAAAAATAACGAAAAACATGTTCTTGAAAATGACCAACTGTGCTCTGGAATGAAAGGATGTAGTCTTTACCATTCATACATACATATGAAGAACCAGGTTCTGATATAATTCTCTAGTTTACCCCCACTAAGGAATGGGTGATAACCTTCACCAGTTGGGCTAAAAGATGATTTGTGGTCCACTCTGGTTCTCATCTCTAGAGTCAGAAACTTAGGCATCATCTCTCCGCCTCTCCCCCCACTCCCTCCCAACACCAGTCCTGGCGCTTCTGCCTCTTGTTGCCTCTTGAATCAGTGAACTTCTCTCCATCACCCTAGTGCACATCTTCTCCGTCTTTCATCTGGATTATTGCAGCGACCTCCACACTGGTCTCCCTGCTCTAGGGGTGCTCCTTTCCAGTCCATCCATCACACAATCACTCTGGTTCTCTTGCTAAGAGACAGGTTTGACCAGGCCACCATCCTGCCAAAACCCTTCAGTGACCATCCATTGCCTTTAGGTGTAAGACTCAGCTCCCTACCAGGCTTCCAAAGCCCTCCAGGCTCTGACACCTGCCCAGCTCCCCTGCCTCCTTTCGTGTTTACTATCTTATACATGCAGCCATCTTCTCTCTTGCTTTTAGGCCTTCCCATATGCTAGTCTTAGCCTGTAATGCCATTTTTTCCCCCAATCCAGATTGACACCTGCATGTGACTGGGCAAAACCCTACTCATCCCTCAGCTCCAGGTTAAATTTTACTTCCTCAAGGGGACCTTGCTGAACCCTTAAAATAGGTTAGAACACCCTCTACTTTCCCTGTAATACGTCATTATGCGTTATTGTGTAATGTCTGTCCTCCCTGTGAGGCTGTAAGCTCTATGAGGATGGGATCCACTTTATATAGTGGTGATATGTATATATATATATAGTGCTATATATAGTGTGCTGGCGCTGTAGCCAGTGTCTGGCACAGTGAGGAGCACATGCTAGGATCTCAACAGCATTTACCGATAGAGTGACCGACCAAGTGAGTTAATATCCCATGCTGTTCTTTTTCCCCCTCTAGGCTGCCTGTTGTGTGCTATGATACCTGCTTTTTTCAGGGCTTTTATTTGTAACCACACACAGTTCTTAGTTTGCTTATGCTTGATAAGTCTTTGAGTACCACCCTTATCCACTGATTTCCATTGTTAACTACACACCACCATACCCTCCCCTTCCCAGTTGGCATCCTGAAACATTACTAGTCAGTTACAAAACAAGCAGGTGGATACAGATCTCCTCGTATTGAAAATCTCGAAGCCATTTGAGTGAATAAAGCAAGTTAAAACATACTTACACTAAATAATACTATATATTTGTATACAGATGTTTTAAGAAATTTGTAGGCCCTAATCAATCTTAAATTTTGAAGACGCTGCTCCACCTAATTTGGGATGTATTTCTCAAATTAAATGTAAATTTTTGTTGCAAAAATAGGAAGAATTTTTCTAATTTTGCTTTTGAAAAGATTTGGTTACAAATAATTTATTTAATTTGCAATTAGCTATGATTTTTCAATAATTGTCATTTATATTTGGGAACAATTGTGAAGTGAGGAGAATCCAATCTTTTCAAATGTAATAACTTGTTAATGAATACTAAGTTTGACAACATTAAATTTGGTAGTGATTTAAACATTACTTTTCAATTGTTTAGTTTTCTTTTTATACTTCAGAGGCGATACAAAATACCCCTGAAAAGTGGGGAGACATTTGTTATTATGCTTATGGTGCCCAGGTGATCAAATGGCCCTATGGCTGTAGATCTAGATGACAATGCATAGAAGAAATAAAAGGGCTGGAATTATATACAGTAAATTGATAACTGTGGTGACCTCTAGGAAGGGAACCAGGATTGGAAATTGAGGGCTGAGGAACACTAACTTATTCATGTCTGAAGTTTTCGGAGAGAATATATTCCTATATTTCTTGAAAAATACAATTTAAAAGGAGACAATATTATCTTTTAAATAAAAAGACTGGAGTGGGCGATCTCATAGACACTGAGGACTTTCAAGTAAATATGGGTAGTTATTAATGATGGAAATATTTCTAAGCCTATTTTTGTCTGGCTATAACATATTTGGGTACATGATATAGTGTTGATTTTATGCAAAACAAAGAAAAAATTTCGAAGATAATTGTCTAAGAGCATCACTGTAGTATTTGACTCTATCAGGTCTCTTGGAATGGGTAACTCTATGCATAACTTTGGTAATAAATCTTCCCCATTGTTAATATCTGATTTTATAGCTTCTTGATATCATAATAGAAAAAGAAACTGCCTTGAAACCTCTGGTATTAAAATGATGACACTCCAGAGGAAAAAATAAGCAGACCACGTCTCATTAATGTTGTTAGTTTGTAGTTCGCTGGGTTTCACCTCAGCATTTATTCTAAGACCTGGATTCCTTGCAAAGGCTTTTCTAAGGTTACCAAACCAAAGGAGATGTTATCACAGATGAGGATGTGGGAATTTCATGTAACAGGACCCCCATTCTTTCAATATATATTTTAATAATTACTTCTTTTGACATCTGAAAGCAGACATGGGGTATGTAAATATAAGCATAAAAAGCTCATGTTTGTTTTAATGCAATCAAGAATATTCTGCTTTCATCCTTTCAGACAAGACAGTAATGGTTGTAACTAATTATAAAAAGTAATTCTTGAGGATTTTTTCTTAATAGCCTTCTCTTGTTTATAAATTTACTTTGTATTTAGATGTTATTTTCAAATCCCAAATCTGAATTGACCATGGTGAACACAAGGACAGTCTTATGTTCTATTTTTTTAGCGTGGGGAAGTTTATTTATTATCTTTTTATTTCCAAGATAAAGTCTAGAGAAAATGTTAATTGATTCCTTTTGTCAGTACTTGAGATCTGGCAAAAGTATCATTCTAAAAACACGAGGTAGCAAGTAATGTTAAAGAAAAAGAAAGAGTTGGAAAATATCAAAGCCTATTTTTCCAAAATGACGTATTATGAAAGGACATGGAGCCTTCAACACAGGGATAAGATACAGGAACAAAGAAATATATCAAACCAATGAGAACAAAATCATCGAAATGCCATCATAATACTCAAAAAGTGGCAAGCAGTAAGAAATAAAGGCATCTCTGAAAAAGATAGGATTGAGAACAGTGAATGTAAAATTGGAGCAGTGAAAAGTGAAGAAATGAGAAAAATTAATAAATTGCAGTTTTTAATGGATTGTGACACTTAAATGAGAAAAAGCAACATGAAAAATAAACCTGTTTTTAAATACTGATCATACGCATTCTGTAACCTGAACCAAATGCTGTGAAAGACCATTCAGTTAAAATTATTAAGTGGAAAATGACCTTCTTTCCAATAGGAAGCCTTCATCCAACTTAAGGTCTTCCTTCTATTTTGACATTGTATTTGAGGTAATGTACAGAAACAGATCAACTTTAAGATAAATTCTGAGCCATCCCACACACATCCCAGCAGGTGTTCTGGGCCTGGGTTTGGCCAAAAGCATCTCCATGTTGCTCTGCTTCAGCTTTGGGTTTGGCAGAGCCAGGTATTTTGTGGCCTCAGACCTGCATCTCTGAACACTGATGGTAATGATACTCCACTTTCCCTCCTTCATTTGAGACTGACCGGAACGGCCATGCTTCATTTTGATTGGGTCTTAACTTATTTGAAAATCTCCTGGAGAAAAACATAAAATTGCACCCAAACATTGAAGCCACATACACAGGGCTCCCCAGATACCTAGGAGCCTTGCAGGCCTGTGCCCAGCCTGGCAGCCAAGGCGTGCTCCAGATCTTCCCAGGCACGGAGGCATTACTCCTGCAAAATCCCAGAAAGCAGTAAACTCCCTCTATATTTTCTAATTTGTAGTGTTGGGGAGAAAAGAAATTTTGGAGGAAATAAAAATGTTCTTCAGCTCCTGAGATGAACATATTAATGAAGTCCCATGTCAGCATCTAGCATTTGGGGACAAGGAAATCACAGCACACCTAGGGAAGTCTTGGGACTTACATCTACCCCACATCAAATCCAAGAGAATGTTTAAAAATGAGTCTTAACACTGCCTGCTTTCTGCTGAAATAAGGTGGCTGCTCAAAAGGGTTGTTTTAATTTATGGAAGCTCCAGTACCTCAAAAATACTCTTGCTGTGACACCAAGGTTATGAAAAATGAGTGTGGCTGGTTGACTTCTTTCTTTAAATCCATTCTAAATCTTGGACTAAGTTCAAGCTTTACTATTTTTTTCTGTGTTTGCCCAAATGAACTTGACTTGTTAGGCATGACCCCAGGGGCCCTTAGCCATGTGTGCAGGGCTTTTACCTCCTTTACAGCCTTCTCATTTTCATCAGTAAAACAGGCCATCAGCCAACATTATGTTTCTCTTTTCAGCTCTCTTTGTGGTTGTAAGACAGGAAAAAAATAAATAAAAGTTCGCTCTTAGTGCTGACACATCATCGTTCTGCTTTTACGCTGCTAAATTCACTCAGAAAGACCTCGTGCGCACAACACCTACAGGCCTTTCTGGTCAGGGAGGAGCAGCCCTTGTGCCTTTCTCCTGTCCAGTGGTTTGCGTGGCATCTACCCCACTCTGGTGTCCATTCATCTTAGATTTTCTAGAAGAGCCTCCATTTAAAATACTTGTGAAGGGGCCACTCCCAGGACACTTCGTGGCCCCAAATATCCCACATGAGTTATGGAAATCCATCGGGCAGGCACTGCCTTCTTCCCTGTTAGCCTGCAGTGATCCAGGGTCTGCTGTCTCCGGGCACCGAACTTGGGACCAAGCTTCTGTCTTTGTAAGAACTGGCATAACTCTGCCGTTTCTGCAGGGTCCAGGGATAGCCTGTTACTGGAAAGAATCCTGCCAATCACAAATACTCTTTGAGTCAGGAGGATGGTCTAAAACGTCTCTTCACTGTTCCCTTTGGTCATTTTTCAGACCATGCAGAGGACTTCTCAGAGTGAAGCCCTTCTAGGGGGCCCTTCTCCCTGGTTTTCATCCTTTTCCACCCTCTGCCCACCCTCAGGACCCTCTTTGTCATATGACCCTTTTTCTGAGCCTCGGGAAACCCATCCGTGGTTTCATCCAAAGAGGAAATGGTGAGTTCTCACCTTCTTCAGAGTAGAGCCCTTTCAAAACAAGCAACCTCTTTCATGCGTAACACAGATATGTTATGTGTTGGAAAAATCCCTCCCGGGCAGAGGTGAGGATGCACAGGAATAAAATGGTGAAGGGGACAAAAAAGTGATTTCCACAACACAGGGATAGCAAGAATTGGGAGATGAGAAAATTTTTTATATTTTTGTTTTTAAATTTTTATTGGAGTATAGTTGATTTACAGTGTTGTGTTACTTTCTCCTCTACAGCAAAGTGAATCAGTTATACATATATCCACTTTTTTTAAGATTCTATTCCCATATAGGTCATTACAGAGTATTGAGTAGAGTTCCCTGTGCTATACAGTAGGTCCTTTGTTAGTTGTCTATTTTATATATAGTAGTGTGTATATGTCAATCCCAGTCTCCCAATTTATCCCTCCCCCCCTTTCCCTCCTCGTACCCATAAGATTGTTTTCTACATCTGTCAACTCTATTTCTGTTTTGTAAATAAGTTCATTTGTACCATTTTTTTTAGATTCCGCATATAAGTGATATCATACGATATTTGTCCTTCTCTGATTTAGAGAAGAAAATTTTCTAAATGACAATAGTTTGCCTGGGAGACTACCATATATATACATATATATATATTATATATGTATATATATATTTTTTTTAAAAATCATGGTGATTGAGGCTGGCATACTGCCTATCAAGATAATGATAGCTAGTGCTCACTTCGGCAGCACATATACTAAAATTGGAACGATACAGAGAAGATTAGCATGGCCCCTGCACAAGGATGACACGTAAATTTGTGAGGCGTTCCATATTTTTAGCTACATGCAAAAGAATGAAATTAGAACACTCCCTAACACCATACACAAAAATAAACTCAAAGTGGAATAAAGACCTAAATGTAAGGCCAGACACTATAAAACTCTTAGAGGAAAACATAGGCAGAACACTCTATGACATAAATCACAGCAAGATCCTTTTTGACCCACCTCCTAGAGAAATGGAAATAAAAACAAAAATAAACAAATGGGACCTAATGAAACTTAAGAGCTTTTGCACAGCAAAGGAAACCATAAACACGATGAAAAGACAACCCTCAGAACGGGAGAAAATATTTGCAATGAAGCAACTGACAAAGGATTAATATCCAAAATATACAAGCAGCTCATGCAGCTCAATATCAAAAAAACAAACAACCCAATCCAAAAATGGGCAGAAGACCTAAATAGACATTTCTCCAAAGTAGATATACAGATTGCCAACAAACACATGAAAGGATGCTCAACATCAGTAATCATTAGAGAAATGCAAATCAAAACTACAATGAGGTATCACCTCACACCAGTCAGAATGGCCATCATCAAAAAATCTACAAACAATAAATGCTGGAGAGGGTGTGGAGAAAAGGGAACCCTCTTGCACTGTTGGTGGGAATGTAAATTAATACAGCCACTATGGAGAACAGTATGGAGGTTCCTTAAAAATCTAAAAGTAGAACTACCGTATGACCCAGCAATCCCACTACTGGGCATATACCCTGAGGAGACCATAATTCAAAAAGACACATGCACCCCAATGTTCACTGCAGCACTATTTACAATAGCCAGGACATGGAACCAACCTAAATGTCCATCGACAGATGAATGGATAAAGAAGACGTGGCACATATATACAATGGAATATTACTCAGCCATAAAAAGAAACGAAATTGAGTTATTTGTAGTGAGCTGGATGGACCTAGAGCCCGTCATATAGAGTGAAGTCAGAAGGAGAAAAACAAACACTGTATGCTAACACATATATATGGAATCTAAAAAAAGAAAAAAAATGGTTCTGATGAATTTAGGGGCAGGACAGGAATAAAGACGCAGACATAGAGAATGGACTTGACACGGGGAGGGGGAAGGGTAAGCTGGGACAAAGTGAGAGAGTAGCATTGACATATATACACTACCAATGTAAAACAGATAGCTAGTGGGACACAGCCGCATACACAGGGAGATCAGCTCGGTGCTTTGTGACCACCTAGAGGGGTGGGATAGGGAGGGTGGGAGGGAGACACAAGAGGGAGGGGATATGGGGATATATGTACACATATAGCTGATTCACTTTGTTATAAAGCAGAAACTAACACACCATTGTAAAGCAATTATACTCCAATAAAGATGTTAAAAAAAAAAAAAAGATGATAGCTAATATCACTGAGTACTTTCTTTGTGCCGGATACTGAGCTAAGTGCTTTACTTGTATTATTTAATCCTGAAAACGACTCAAAGTAGTAGGTGTTTTTATTGTTAAAGTTTTGTCGTTAGGGAAACGTATTAGGAAGATTACATTGTTTGCTTACAGTTAGACCGTGCATCCTGATTTTGGTTCAGAAGATGATGTGCACGGTCCACGTTATAGTTATTTGAGTATAAGAGTTAATCCCCCCCCCCAAAAAAAAAAAGAGTTAATCCCATATTAAATTAAAGGGACCTGGAAGTCAAAATGTTTTGCACCCATCTCCCCCATCCCCACCCCGACCCACACTCACATAGAGCTTAGAACAGTGTACATATTAGGAACTAACAAATGTTTGTGAAATGCATGAAGGCACAGCAGGATTTGCAGAGGTTAATGCAGGAATATAACCACACTTGTGGAGTTATTGTCAGGTGTTCACTCTTGGAAAGTGAACGCGTACAGAAATAAGTAAAATATAGCAATGATGGGGGACATATTTAAAAAAAGAAAAACAAAAGACCTTAGCCAGAATTTAAAACAAGAGGACTATCATCCTGGACCAGAGATGGAATTGAGATGCAGAAGGGTGAGCTGGCTGAAAACAAAAGGCTGCTGGGCTCTGGGTCTGGACACCCAGGTTCTGCAGGGTGAAGGGACTTGAAGTTCTCCATCATACACAGGGAAGGAGCCAGGCTCATGGTGTGAAGGCAGGGATGAGGTGGGTCTTTCCCATCCTCATCATGAAAAGACACTTACCAGTAAAGGGAAAGCAACGTGCAGCTTCCTCCTGGAGCTAGGGTGCTTAGAGAGCTGGGCATCTAAGAAAGCAGCATGTGGGTTTAGGGAATGTGAGGCAGTAAACCAAGTTCCTGCTGGCTCTGCGGGGGCCCTGCTGTCTCCAGCTGATATTGACAGTAGGGCAGGCGTCTGAACTCCCCTTCCTCCTCCTGATTCCAGAGGCTCCGAGGGCAGGAAGAAGCAATGGCAAATCTAGTATGAGGGAGACAAACACACTCTGAAGTCTAACATTACAAAAGACAGCCAAAATCAGCAGTTGAAACATTTTTTATAGGATATTTTATGGACTCAATTTTGTAGAATATTTTTGGCCAGACCTTTAAATAAGTATGCTACATGTGTTCAAAAAGATAAAGCATAACTTTTTAACAAGGAAAAAACTCCATAAAGTAAAAATAAGGAGAAAGGAAACAGGTACAAGTAACAATGAAAAAGAACCAACTGTGAACTTGGAAATGAAAAATGTCACATCAAAATCAAAAAACCTGTTAATTCCACTTAGGACAGAGTTGAAGAAAGACAACTAATGTGGACGGTAGCAGAGAAGACAAGGCTGCTTTCAGTTTACATCAGGGAAGAAAGTAGCTGCTAGGTCTCGCCCTTTTCCTCCTGAAGGCAGTCTCACACCTGCCTAACCTCCACCAGCCTTAGTTCAGCAGCCATCTCGGAAAGCTCTCCAAGAGGAAATGCGTCCTGTTTCTGTCCATTAAGGATATTCAGTTCTGTAGAAGCGTGTGTAGCCCCACTTTGCTGGAATAGGGATTCCAAAGCGGTGAGAAGTGACTTGCTCCTTCCACGCTCCTCAAGCCCATGTCTGTGACAGAGACAGGGACGGAGCAGCTAGGATGGGAGCTGCTGTCAGCGAGCAAACCCCTGTGCTCTGATGGAATCCATGGTGCAAGGGGCCCAGCCCGGTCCCACCGACCCCGAGACGGACAGGGGCAAACCCCTCAGTGAAGGCACACCTCTCGCTGTTGCCAGGAGCTGTAGAGGGGGGAGCCGGGGATTAAAAGAGGTGTTGGTTCCCTTGTCTGAAGAGAGAGATGGTGCTGATAGGTTTTGCACAGTCCAGTCCGGGGCAGAATCAAGCTCCAAAAGAAGAGTTCTGTCTGTGACTGTGAGGAGGCCTCACTCCTGGCTGAGGCTCTAGGTCCCTGGGGGGTAAGATGCATCAGAAGGGGTACCGCGTCAGGTCCTACACCTTAGATCTGTAGCCCCTGCTGAAGAAACCACTGTCCTCTTGCCCGGGAGGGCTCGTGGCTGAGGGTGGCAGTAGCTCCCCCAAAAGGAACCCTCTGCCCGGACACTGGAAGCGCACCGGGAAACTGAGGGCCACTGTCCGACTTGAGGCTGCAGAGTAGAACATGTATTCAATATGTTGCATTTTCTTTCAATTTACTCAGACTTTTAAAAATACTATGGACAGCGTACTTACTATTTGAAAGGTTAATGCTCACCATTGCTGAGGATTTGAGCGGAGTGAATATTCCCTGGAGCCTTTAATGCATGGGCATCTTTTACATAAATAACAATGTTATCTGGAAGGTAGGTTGAGGAGTTTGAGTCATTTTATTTGGAGGATGCTATTATCAGTGGTTGCACTGAGCAGTTTGGTTTGTAACTTGACCTTAGATGGTCTCAAGCTGAGCCCCACCTCTTCCCACATCCCCATACAGTGTCAGATCCAAAGTGTGGACCTTGGACTCTGGACGCATCCCTCCCATCCTTGCCCATTATCTGGTCTGCTGCACTGATTTCCTTTAGCCAAGCTTTCCTTCCGCCCTTTAGCAACTTTCAGCTCTGCAGAAAATTCTATTATACTTCCCTTCCTGTCTTGTGTAAAAACTTCTTTTCATTTTTTTCCTGTCTCAGTTATTTATTTTGTTTTATTTTCATAGAAACAGAGCTGGAAGGTTTGTAGGGATTTTCTAATTGAGCACTCACATCTTACAGATGAGAAAACTGAGGTCCAGAGAGATTTAAGTTACCCTTTGTTTTTAGTGAGCTGTGGGAAGAAAGGACTCTCAGAGGAGTTGGCGTCTCTCAGAGAGCTGGCTATGTTTCTAGGACTTTACATCAGTGGTTTCTCAGGGTGGCAGGCTCTCTACACCCCTGGAATGTACCAGAAGTCCAACAGACAGGGCGTTCCGGAAGGATCTCTCCCTCAGGAAGGCTGGCTCTGTCTCTGACCCTTTTGGACTCATGGTTTATTTTGACCCCGCATGCTCCTTCCCCAGCTTCCTGACAATCCTGATGTCATCCAGAATGTTCTCCCGCCAGCCTGACCTGATTCTCCATCTCACCGCCTCCATCTAATATTGATCTCCTTGCTGTGCACTCTGTGGGTCCAGCGGCAGGTTGCCTCATTGCCCATCCTGAGTGCCTCCTCGTGACCACGAGTAGGGATCAGTCGCTAGGAGGCACTGGGACGAGCTCTGCTCCCAGCTCCACAGCCATCGAGACATGACCCATCTGCACCTGCACGTCGCGCCTGCCAAGATGTGCCGAGAAAGACGCTCGCAGATGTTAGGGCTGATGAGCATGGATGGGGCTCTCGGAGAGTTCTTGCTGGACGTCTGTGACTCAGGGCTCCTTCCCTTCAGAGGGAATAAAGCAAGTCAAACTCGAGTGGCCTTAGAATCATAAAGTGTTAGTGCTGAGTGGTCAGCAAGAGACAATCTAGATGAGAGCCCAGTGGGTATCAGATCTAGGGTCATCCTACTCATTTTAGGAGATTATTAAAAATTCAGGTTCCTGGGCCTCACCCACAGAGGTCATGGTTGACGTGGCCCACGGCAGAGCCCAGGAAAGTGAGTTTGTAAAAAGCGCAGGTGATTCTGATTTTGAGCCCCTCGACAGGCACACCTCCTGACGCTGCAAACCAGGAGCTGAGGGCCAGCCCCACTGCGTCCGCTGCCTGCTGGTCCCCCACCCGGTGCTGCAGGCTGCTGCCCTGTGGATCTGACACCTCTGCACTCCACAGGCCGCTTCTCCTCTTGTGTCCGTGCCTCTTCCCCTGGCCCGGCAAGAGGTGGGCTGTGTCCCAGAAGAGTAGCTGGAGGAAGTGGGGACGCACAGAGGTACCAGGGCAGGTGGCACAGAAAGGGAGTGGAGGAGAGGCGACGAGAGCTGCCACTGCTTCGTCCGGGCCGAGGCATCCAGTCAGCGCTGTTGAGAAACAGCATTCGGCCGTCGGCCAACCCGTGAAACGGTGCGGAGCCGCTCACCCGCCGACCCCAGCACGCACGTCTGCTGCGGCCTTTCCTTCCTCAGTCTCGTTCTCCTCCTCCTCCTCTTCCGTATTTTACTTCCCTACGTGTCACGTGAAACGCCACATTGGAAAGAGAGATTAATATAAAAGGTCCATTGCTTACACGATGTCAAACTTGTGTGATTTATATTTTCCAAGAGTCCTTAGATGTGACACCATGCAAACGAAAATGTGTAAAGTTGTCACCTAGTTCCTAAATCTACCAGGAATGAGGCGAGAGCACAGCCCTGCCTTCTTGGCTTGGGTTGCATTTCCTTCTCCTAAAGGGACACCAAGGATTGAGTGTTATATACACAAAGAGGGCAAAGAGGAAGGCGTAGACAGTTTCCTGGTGGAAATGCCCTTTGAAAAATGATTTTATCTTTCCGTCTGTGTTCCTCTTTAAAATAAAATGGCCATTCAGCTCTTTTGCACCTAGTGTACAGTTTCAAATTATTTCCTCTTGCAGTTGTCTCAGTGCTTGCCAAGACCTCACAGACGAGAGGATGTTTTATACCCACAGTATAAGTTTTGTTCCACTTACAGGCGTTAATCACCAAATGCCAAGGAGCAGCAAATATATGGAATAAAACAACCAGCATAAATTACATTTTAAGACGTCCAGATAAGAGCAAAGTCAGCATTTCCACGTACCACCTCAGATCTGTTTTGAAATTAGACAGTGGTATAAATCTCAAGTTGTAAATACATAAGATGTTTCCGCCCTGTGTTACACCATCATAAAAGCAAACCACTTTTCCCCTTTCTGTGTGTGCCTGAATTTGAACCAGAAGTTAAAATGGTTTTAAAGAAACACCGAAATGTGCTAAATGTGGAAACAAGTTTAAACGGGGAATTTTCTTTTTAATCTCTAAGTGAAAGTCATCATCACAGATTGCAGCTGCTTAAGAACGCCAATCAAAGTGTGACAGAAATTTCCTGGATAAAAGATCCTCTTCCACTTTGTTGGATAGTGTTTCACACGTGGATTGAGTTAAAATGTTAACGTTACAGCCGTATCGTTCCTGCCCTGAGATGTCTGGTTAAGAGAACATCGTGGTGGAAACCCTGACGATAAAACGTGAGGAGAGGCCCGTGCGGCTGGAACACTGCGCACACGCGTGTGTTGTGTGAACTTCTGTGAGCGTCGGTTCTTAAGACGTGCCAGAAGGAGGTTTGAACTGCATCGCTTTTGACGCGCGCGGGTGTCTTTCACAGAAGGAAAGAATTCCAATATCATGCCTTGCGTGCAACAAACTAAACACTTCCTGACTGTGAATAAACAATAGGAAACAAGGGAAAACATTAGGAATTCTAATAGATCCTACCCTGAACTTGTTATTAAAACGACTCTTTTGGTTTTAAGTCAGGTTATTTTGAGACAAGTTTATATCTAAAGTTTTTAGTGAAGTAACTTCTTATCAGTTATGTGGCTTCAGGATTGTCATTTTTTGCTTGAGAAACAAACGAGCACATCCCCTGGATGTCAGGTTGCACCATGAAGAGTAGCGATATCACTGTTGTTGACCATCCTCAGACCTTCGGGGCCTGGCCTGACTGTTGGAATCGGAGCTCACGTAGGGAAAACTTGTTACACTTGGAGGGGGTTGAGGTGCGTGTGTCGTAGCCGACCAGTCCAGCGCATTTAGATAACTGCAGTGATGGCTGATATGTTGATGTGTCGTGTTGCTCATTTTAATTTTCTCTTCAGCAAAAAGACACCAGCTCTTGAACACCCAGCTGTCAGTTAACACAGCTTTTGAGTCCAATACCTAAAGATTATGCTAACACAGTACATTGGGTTGATGTGCTGTCCAGAAGGAAAAGAGGACCCTGATTGGCTGTCATGGTAGTGCAGTTTCGTACCCCAAAGCAAAAAGCCCTGGCAGAAGTGACTCTAAAGAGGCGCCACGAGTGACATTGAGAGGGAGGGTGACCTGTGCTGACAAGGAGCCTGTGGTCAGAGTGTAACAGTGCACTGAACAGTGCTTACAAGGAAAAGGGACTAATAGCAATGATCAGAAAGATTGTCTTCATTCGATCATTACTGTTCCCAGAGGCAAGCACGCTAAGCTCCTCAGGAATTCATTTAGCTGTCATGGCCTCAGCCACCTGTATGAAAAGGAGGCCAGTGAGTATTACGCAGATTGATACCAGGGAGTTTCCAAAGCAGTAATAACAAAAAACAAATTTCAGGACCATAATTGTGTCTGCACTCCATCAACCCACAATCTACAATTGATGTCTACATCTGAGTCTACAGCTACAGTGAACAAATGGAGCACAAAGTGAGTCATGACTGATATTTATATGCCCAAGGATCGTCTCTATCGTGTATTCCAGTTAGTGTGCTCTGTCTCATAGAAAAAGGACATGTACATTTTAGAAAGTTTCCCATTAAGAAAGAATTATAAAATTTAAAAGGTTTAAAGATAGCTGAATAAACTTGGCCATCCAGAAGTTCTCATTTCCGAAGCACTCTAGATTGTGGACTACTTCAAATACAATACTGTAGGTTGATTTGGATCAAACTCCTTTCTAAAAATCATTTATCTTCTTTCACCTCTTCACCTCCTAATCCACACACCATGAGTGTTTCTTTTGATGCACAAAAATAGTTTTTCAGCTCGGCATAAATTTCCCTTATCTTTTTTTTTTTTAAAATCATAAACTCTTCTTCTTGTTTTAGTCTCTCTCCTCTCTCTCTCTCCCTTTCCTTTTGGAAGCTATAGTCACAGTGAAGGCAAATGTCTACCCGTTGAATGTTCTTTATTGCAAATCACAGCCTGAAGCTGGTCTCTCTGAGAAGAAAAAGAGGGGAGTCCTCACTGTGCCACACTCTTGCTGTGGCTTTCTGCTGCCTTCTGAACTCTAACCCCAAAATCTGAGCTTGAAGAGACCCTACAAATCACCTGGCCTACTCTTTGTATTTTATGGTTGCGGAAATTAGGACCCCGAGATGTGAACTAACTTTTTCCAAAAGTACACTGCTGGCTGGCGGCAGTAAAGGTGGTTTTGTCATTTCCCCCGGGCTCCGGTCCCGTGCTTGTCGCACTGCATACAAATCCCCCACCCCTGCTTCCTTTTCTTATTGATGGTGATATGCATTGAAGTTCAGTTTGCTTCTTTGGGAAAAGAGGAGTGAAGTGGGTGGTGGAGGGGAGCTGGATGGATACTGCTTGTCTGTTTTCCAGAAGAGTCTGAGGGTCCATGAACATTTCAAACATAATAATTATACTTCCTCAAGGAGAAAGCCCCCCCAAATAAACATAAAGCATTAGTAAGAATCAGATATGGTTTGTTTAACCGTAATATGCTTAACATCCAGATATGGAATGTGGAATGCAGAAATACATGCCTTCAGAACTAATCTCTTTCCCTTCCTGAACACTCAGATTGCCAAGGTACAGAATTTTTTTTTAACATCTTTATTGGAATGTAATTGCTTTACAGTGGTGTGTTAGTTTCTGCTTTATAACAAAGTGAATCAGTTATACATATACATATGTCCCCATATCTCTTCCCTCTGGCATCTCCCTCCCTCCCACCCTCCCTATCCCACCCCTCTAGGTGGTCACAGAGCACGGAGCTGATCTCCCTGTGCTATGCAGCTGCTTCCCACTAGCTATCTATTTTACGTTTGGTAGTGTATCTATGTCCATGCCACTCTCTCACTTTGTCCCAGCTTACCCTTCCCCCTCCCCGTATCCTCAAGTCCATTCTCTAGTAGGTCTGCATCTTTATTCCCATCTTGCCCCTAGGTTCTTCTGATCATTTTCAAGGTACAGAATTTAAACCTCTCCTTCAGTCTCCTTGTGGCTATGATCAGGAACATTTCCAACAGTGCTGTAGACAAAATGCTGTAGAATTTCTTTTTCTGAAGTGTATACAGATGTCTACTGTGGAGTTTTCCTCAAATCCAAACCATCGTATAGATGTGCACAGGCTATTCTTCTCCCTGTCCTCTAAGCCATGATGCCAGCACACCAGCCTAGTCAACCAGACCTCCAGGGCTCTGCCCCCACTTCGCCAGGCTCCCTTTTGTGCCCCTGGTGGCCACAGGGGCTCACCACCTCCCGGCAAGAACACAACATTACTGGGAAAATGCCAGGGATATCTGGGTAAAGCTTAGTCCAGAAGACCTTCTGAAATTTTCACACAGCCACTTCATACCTCACAACAGACACACCTACTTTGGTAATAGCCTCCCTGCAGTTTACATGTAATGCCAGTTCGGGCCAGCTGTAGACAAAATTGTGACTAGGCAAGAGTTGTTTCTAGCACATTCTGGGCCCTTTGTCCTTTGGGTGACTTGGTGACCTTCAGTATTCCCACTACTGTAAAGCAAGTTTTAAAGAGTCAGTGAAGTTGCTTTAGCTTCATGAGACTGTTACAAAGAAACATCAGTGGTCCAGCCTAAAGCATGCTTATGGAAGTAATGCTGAGTAGCAATTTGGACATAGAAAGAAATTTAAGAACAACTTGCATTCACACCCAACTCCATATACAGGGGCTGGCCTAAATGTAAAGAAACTTTGGCAGTTACGAAAAAACTGAAGTGGGAAAAAATACTTGTCATGAGAAAGACAGCATTAGTTGTTTTTTAAAAGGCAATTGGTTGAGTTGAAAATCCATTCAGTCCATGAGCTACCACTTCCTGAGTTCAAAAAGTGAGACTTTTATATGCTTAATTGTCCTTGCACTCAGTGCTTTTAAACCGGAAATCAGTCATTCGTGTTTTAATCCACTTCACTTTCAAATGATCCAAATATTTGCCTCTCCTCTTCATCCTAACTATATGTACTTACATTTTTCTTTCTTTTCCCAAAATCCTTAGAAAAGGGAAGGAGTGGGAGAAAAAAGACAGATTTAACAGAGTCTTACGTAAAAGTTTGATAGCAGTTTTCATTAATCCACAATTGTAACGAACTGAGTGTTTTCAGTGACTGACCTGGATTGGGCGCTGGACAGAAACGAGGGGAAGAGGTGACCCAGTTACCAGGTGCTCCCGGAGCACTCACATGTTAAGCTGTTGCGTTGGGACTCCTACGTCCTGGGTGAGACCTGCCTGCCACCCCATCCCAGCTCCTCACTGTCCAAATAAGCCTCTTCCCCAGTTTTCAACAAACGTTTATTGAGCAGCTGTCATGTGCTGGCACTATACTAGGTCCCCACCCTCATGAAATGTACATTCTAATTGGGAGAGAGAGAATAACATCTCATTACCTCAAGGGTAAAGTGCTACCAAAAACTAAATAAATAAAACAAGATGTTTTGAAAGGGAGTGACTTCGGTGGTATTAGAAGGGGCAATCAAGAAAGACCTGAGACCACCGGATATTATGTGTCAGGTGCCTTTTCTCTGTGATGCTGCAGCTCAGAAACTAGGTCTTCATTCCTGTCAGACGAAATGAAAGACTTTTTTTTTTAAAGAATAGTCAAATATGCAAGAACAAGCAAGTGTGTACACTTGGAATATATAAACACTAGAGAACATAAGGAAGCTGGAAAACAAAATAACTGTTCTAAACAGAACGATTTAGTTTTGTAAACCAATGTGGTCAATGGCCTCCATTCCCTAAAACATAAGAGCCTTGATTCTGACCCTTTGCCCTGAAGGCCGAGAAGGTCACTGCAAACTTACCAGGGGAGGTTTGGTGATTTTGCAAAATCGCCAGGAAGTGCCGCTGTCACCTTCCACCCCTAAAAGACGTGGTACCTTGTGAAGGAATGAGATGGGGTATAGTTCAAGGGGAGATAAGTGGCAGAAGGGCCATCAGGAACTTGGTGGGACCTAGTCATAGCCTTGCCTAGAGCCTGTGGTCTGAATGTTCCCCAAACTCCAGAGACAGTCTAGTTCCCAAAGAGGAGAAAGGTCGTTCCCTTTGGTCATCGGACCTTGATGATGGAAATGTGGTTCTAATTTATTCCAGCCAAGTGTTTCCAAACTTATACTCGACATTGATATTTTTTCTAACGTTTTCCCCCCTTTTTGATCCTAAGCAGCTCAGAGAGGGGAATATGGTACGAATCATGCAAGCTCACTCTGCTGGTCCCAGTCTTCAGCATATCTCCTTCCTAACGGTCTTCACAATCCAGGCAGGATGGGAGGAGAGAGGTTGAGGGAATGCTCAGCAAGCAGCTTACATGCCCACCATGTGACTCCCCTCAGTACATGCATTTCACAGACCCTAGTGTGTCCTCTGTCACATAGTCACGACCCTGGTTTCAGGACAGAGTTGCTGAAAAGGAGGGTGTCTCATTTTTAGCCCCATCCATCATTTGTGTTAATATGTCCTGTTTGCTTTTAACAGAAACAAACAAACAAACAAATAATGGAATAGGTAAGGGAATACTTCTGTCTGGACCTTTCTTCTTAAACAGTTTTTGAATTTTCAAGGTAATTGTTTTGGTGCCTTATTTTTTTTTTTTTTCTTGAGAACCTTAAACATTTTTTCCTTAACTGAAAAATCTTAATAAGTGCAAAGTATTTTATTTAATATGTTGCTAATGCAGGTGAGAATTCTACACAGAATATTACAATTGCTTATCAGTCAACAGTTTCTATTTGCTAATGATGGTAGGAACCATGTTTCAAAGCTGAATCTTATGTGAAGTACCAACACATAAAGTCAATAAAATGTGGGTGTTCTTGTTGAAATGGAGGCTGAAAGCCTTCGATATCCTGTCCCTTTGATCTGTCCCTGACTCCTGTCCACACACACACACACACACACACACACACACACTCACCAAGCACACCTCCTCGAACGGAAGCCTCCGAGGGACAGAATTACAGAGCCACAGCTCTAGATGGGCCTCGTTCTTTTGAGCCGCACAATAACCCACTTTTATAGGTATCCATATTGGTTATCCTGAATAGGATTATTATTATTATTTTTTTGCATGTCCAACATTAAACTTTGGCTTATCTCCAAAGACTACCAGGAAATTGAAAAGGTACCACATTTAACTCATTTTCTATTTTTCCTTGCCCTTCTATAAAAATAGAAATAAAAATAAAGATAAATTATTGTAATAAAACTGCTTTGAGAGAAACCTAGAGATTTCACCTGGATCTGCTCTTAGGCTTAAGTTTTTTGTTTTTTGTCTGTTTGTTAGTTAATGCGTTAAACAAGTATTTACTGAACTTCTCCTACATGCAAGACAGTAATTGTCCAAACCAACCAATTTAAGGCAGCATGGTTAAATGGAAAGAACATGGCTTTGGGCTTTGGAGTTATCCCAGTTCAGCCAGTTACTGGTTATCCCACTGGGCCTCAGTTTCTCCATCTGTAACTTGGGGATAATGCCTGACTTGCAGTGTGGTTGTGAGGCTCAGTGGGATAATGCACATGAGAACATCTATCCTAACCCTTGGCCCAAAACATACTGAATTTCCCCTGAGGTGGGAGCTGGAGGGGGGAGGGGCGTAGCTAGGCATTTTCTGTGCTTTAAGCAGAGAGTGGAGAGTAAAAGCCTGACGTTTGGCGGCAGAAGTGACCGTTGCACTTCATCTTGCTGTAGGGTTGAGTCTCAGAAGTTCCCAACTTGGATCTGCATCACAATCGCCTGGAGAACCAGATCCCTCTCTCAGAGATCCTGATACTGCAGGTGCGGGCCAAGATCAGGGAAGGTCTAGTTTTACGAGCTCCTGAAAGCGATTCTTATTCACCTGCCAGCCATAGGTAGTTTGAGCTTACTAACTTTAGGGTTCAAAGAGGAGAGGTTGGTGGATGAGAAAGTTCTTTATTTTAAGCTTCTTATAAAAAGAGGCATGGTGCCTGCAGGAGTGCCAAGGCAGGAAAGCGCTTTATGAGAGGACAGATTTCTAGGCGAGCAAAGTCGAGCGAATCCAACCCAGACTAAGAATGATCCCATGGAGAAAAAGCAGTAACGGTAGCTCCTTCCGTATACGGGTATGATTGAGGCAAGCCTACAAAGAAGCACTAAGCTTACTCTCTCATTACAGTTTATTCTCTGAGAAGCACAGAAAATCAATTATAGAATTTCTATACTTTTGACCAGCGTTCTTTTTTTTTATTTTATTTTTTTTAACATCTTTATTGGTGTATAATTGCTTTACAGTGGTGTGTTAGTTTCTGCTTTATAACAAAGTGAATCAGTTATATATATACATACGTCCCCATATCTCTTCCCTCTTGCATCTCCCTCCCACCAGCGTTCTTTTAACAAATATTAATTTACAACCAGCTATGTTCCAAGAGCCATCTTGGTCCTTGAGGATGTAAGTTGAATAATATTGATTCAGTATATTATCTTACAGATCTTTTTAGGCTGCTAGGCAGATAAACACGTGATCAGGCTATTAAAGTAGAATCTGAAGAGTCTTAAGACATAGGAGAGGCTTGGTAGCACATGGAAGGCCGTCTGTGTTAGTTTTCTGTTGCTGCTACAACAAATTACCACAAACCTAGTGGTTTAAAACAAGACAAATGTATTATCTTACAGCTCTGCACTTTAGTCTAAATGAGTCTCACGAGGCTCAAGTCCTGGTGTCCACAGAGCTGTGTTCATTCAGAGCCTCCAGGGAAGAATCTGCGTTCTCGCCTTTTCCCTGTGTGCCCTGCCTCTCGGCTGCCTCACTCTGACCTCAGCTTCTGTTGTCACATTTCCTTCTCCGATTCTCACTCTCCTGACTCCCTCTTATAAGAACCCTTGTGATTACATTGGATCCGTCTCGATAATCCAAGATAATCTCCCCGCTTCAGTAGCCGTAACGTAATCACATCTGCAAAGCCCCTTTTGCTACGTAAGGTGACATATTCACAGATTTTGACGTTAAGATATGGATGCCATTGGGGAGCCATTATTCTGCCTACGGCACCGTTTAGCTCAGGCTTGGGGACTCAGGGAGCGTTCCTGGAAGAAGAGACATCTAAACTGAAACTTAACTGATAAAATATTATAGGGGCTTCCCTGGTGGCCTAGTAGTTGGGACTCCGCCTGCCAATGCAGGGGACATGGGTTCGAGCCCTGGTCTGGGAAGATCCCACATGCCGCGGAGCAACTGGGCCCGCGAGCCACAACTACTGAGCCCACGTGCCACAGCTACTGAAGCCCGCGCGCCTGGAGCCCGTGCTCTGCAACAGGAGAGGCCACCACCGTGAGAAGCCACGGAGGTGAGAAGCCCGTGCACCGCGGCGAGGAGTGGCCCCCGCTCGCCGAAACAGGAGGGAGCCCGCGCGCAGCAACGAGGACCCAATGCAGCCAAAAATAAATAAAATAAATAAATTTTTAAAAAATTATATTTCTGGGGCGGGGGGAGGGGTGATGAGTGAAGGAGTCAGATCAGTCATAGAGAGAGGAAGATTCTCCAAAGAGAAGAAATGTGAGAAGACCCAGAGTTAAAGAAAGCTTGTTTGTGGAACTAAAGAAGGTGCTTTAGGGCCGTGTGGTAGGTGGGAGAGGGAAGGCATGAGAAGGCCCTGAAACGTAATCAGAGGTCAGATCATGGAGAATAATGTCAAAACCCATACTGTCGAGTTTGGACTTTAAGGGTAACAGGAAGCAACTAAAGAACTTCAGGTAGAAATATCATTTCACTCTGGTGTGAAGTGAAGCTTGGAAAAGGGCATGGCTGGAGGCCGTTGTAGAAATCCAGAGAAGAGATGATAAACCTGCCCAAATGAGGGTTCAGTGGTTAATGACACTGATTCATCCTACAAGGCTTCTTCACCTCCATCCATGTGACCGTCTACAGCCTGCTCCACCCCTTTATACTTCATTTCCCTTAGCTGTAGAAATGGGAATAACACTTGGGCTCAGTGGAGCTTGCTCAATAGTATTAAATGAGGAAATACATTTAAAGTGCATAGCACAGAACCTGGTATATAACAAGGGTCCAATAAAAGTTAACAGTTGCTATTCAATGGCTATTTCAGTAGGAACTGAGATAACTGAGGGGATTCAAGAGATATTTAGGAGAAAGAATGAGTAGGACCAGGGACAGGCTGCTGAGGTGAAGTGGGGTAGACCAGGGAGCTTAGGCTGGTGCTCAGCTGTCTCAGCGCACAGGTGACTCCATGATGCTGCAGGTGACGGTGGCTCAGAACTGGGGAGGGGGAGGGGTGCTTGGTTCTATTTTTGACACATTGACTTTGAAGGTGTTCAAACTCCTCTCTCAAGAGGAGAGATCCAGTAGACATTGTTTGGATTTGTTTAGAAAGATTTGCGCTGGAGATCTCTATTTAGAGTCATTACTTGAATCCATGAGAATGAATGAGGTCATCCAGGAGCACATGTAAAATGAGGAAAGGAAAGACCTAGGATGGAACCCTGGAAGAATGGATGAAGAGGACTCTGCACTTTCCTTCTCATGGCATTTATTACCCTTTATTGCAATTTCTTACTCAGTAACCCTGTTAGACTGCAAGTGCCCTGAGGGCAATGGTCGTGTCTAACTTGCTCACCATTATATGTCCAAAGGGTAATGTCCCACTGTAATATAACCGGACTCAATAAATAGCTCCAGTTGGATGATTAAATTATAGGCATCATTCAAAGCCAAGTTTGAAGGCAATTAAAGCCTTTTAAAAAGTGCTTAATATCTGCCAGATACTGTGCAGACTGTTTTACATAAATTAGTTCATTTAACCTTCACAACAGCTTAAAGTAGGTAGTGCTGTTCTTCCCATCATGCAAACGGGGCTGGGGGGTGCTGAGACTAAGGGAAATTAGGTAAATTGGCTCAGATCTGTGGTAAATGGCAGGGTCAGGCTGTTCACCCCCAAAGCCTTGTGCCCCCACTGTACCTGGGACTGAAGACGGGAAAAGGGGTGTGGGCAGTGTCTCCTACAGAGGAGGAGGCCGAGGACAAGACTGATTTTCCTGCTGAGCACTTCTTTACCCACCCAGACCAGCCTCCTAGGGCATCCCTTCCAGAAAGCGGCCCTGGGTCGTGGCCACTAGAGGGCAGACATGCCTGGAAAGTCACCCGCCTAATGGGAGCTTCTGCCCATGTCCTCTCTTGGCCGCATTCAGACCAGGACAGGAAGAGGCCCTCCTGGGTCTACAGAACAAATGGTCACAATTACCATTTACATCTCCACAGCCCTTCACATTTCACAGATCCCTCCTGAATCACGGTTCACTTCATCCTGGGCATTGCCTCATCAAGTAGCGCTTTTTGTCATCTTAATTTTACAGAAACACTTATGAAGTAGTGAGACAAGTACCTATGATTTCACTATCGATATTTTTCTAGATTGCAGAGACTTGCTAGAACCATAGAAAGCACTGGTGCCTCAGGACAGATTGGTCCGATGGGCTAAGCAGTGCAAGGCATGGAGTGTAGACACCTCAGGTTAGGGTCCCCCACAAACAGGTGCTCAAGAAATACTAATTAACTGAAGTAATTAAAGAAAAAAAACTCAAGAACCTATCACATCAAGTTCACGACTTTTAGGATTTTACAAATAGGGCTACTTGACGGTATTTTCTCATTTTAAAAGCAAGGTATCTATTATCTTAATACTTTCCCCCTTTGAGTCAGCTGTTAAGTTACAGCTTTATCCGTCTTCACTGGTCAAGTGTTTGCTATCTGTTGGCTATTAAAATGCTCACAGATTTTAAAGCCTATGATGGAACAATTAGTATATATTTTCTTAATTGGATGTATTTAATTTTCAAAAGACATTAATTAAAGCTAGGTTGAAATAGAAAAACCAAACAAACCAAAAAAAAGCAAGGTCTCTGAAGCCCAGAGAGACTGTTAAACTACTGTACAAAGGTTTTCAGTGAAAAAAGTGGGGCTTGTACTAGGTATTTACTTTCAGAACTCTTTTCACCATATATCATCAAAATCACTACATCTAGAACCCCCCAGAAAATCAAAGTCCAAAGGCACAACCTGACAGATTCTAGGAGGCTGGGTGAGTTTAGGCCGTCTGTCCCTGACAGGAAGAGTCCTCTGCGGTATGCCCAGCCCACTCAGTCTGACAAGGGCTAGAGAAAGCTGCTCGCCCTGTTTACAGGGTGGCAGCAAGTTAGAGATCACAGAGCATTGGAAGAACACTTTGAAGGCTTACTATTAAAGGAAAGGTTACGAAAAAGTGCCTCTAACTAGGTCATTAAGATGACCCACCACAGAGTAGCTGGTAAGAACTTCTTCCAAGCAGCGTTGAAGATACCTGAACTAAGACAATGGTACCCACTGGTTTGAAATCTCAAAGGGTGAAACAGTAAAGGAGGAGAGTGTCCTAAAGAGCTTGCTCCACTCAGTCCTTCAACCAGATCCCAATCTTTTCACTCCAGTAACTGTGAGAAGACTCCTCAGCCACCCCTCCTAGCCATTCCTCTGCCCAACCAGCTTATTCCATCTTGGTGAGCTGTTGGTTGCTGCCTCTTCAGGTGATACTCCTTTTGGACTCTCTTTTTCGTTCTCAACTCTGGCTTTACCCTGAGATACTGTCTTGTGAATTCCCTTAGCACCACATTCTGCAACCCTACCACTGAATCCACCCCGCCCCATTTATAATCCAGTGCCCAGAATCCCCTGCTGTGTGGGACCCTGGCCCCCCTTTTCAGTAAAGGAGTTCCCATGGAAAGGGAGCCATTTTCATAGCATTGATTCAGCATCATTCAACAAATACTGATTCAGTGTTATTCAAGAAGTATTTATTATGAACATTCTGTGTGCAAGGTACATGCAAAGAAAATTGAAATAAAAATCCATATACTCATAGTGTTTAATAATCTATTGGAAATGGGGACAGATTAGGGCAAGATAACAATAATATATGATGAAATGGGTTGAATTTCATCACAAGTAGAAAATGCTATAGGTGTCCAGAGGAGGAAGTGATTACAATCAAATTAGAAGGATCAGGGGAACCTTTGGAAAGAGTTGGCATTTAATAAGCATTAAAACGGTCCAAAGAGGAAGGGTGTTTCAAGAGAGGAAATGACACCCTCAGGAGCACGTGCAGAGAAACCACTGAAAGTACGTCTAGGTTTGTGGAACGGTCCAGTGTGGCTGGAGGATGGGGAGATGGGATCCTGGAAAGGGTTGGGGTTCAGGGGTCAGCCACATGGCTTCCTGAGATTCGGGAAGGAGATAAATGAAACTGATTTTCTCAAACGAAGAGTACAAAATGTTCTGACACATCAAGTATTGAGCAATATTTAAATCATAACATTTCCACTGGGCAAGCTTGTGCTAAGTGGAGCTCCTTGGTCCTGAGAGATTCAGTTCATTAACGTTTGGAACACCTCTTCATGGCCCCCTCCACAGTTCATTAAGCTCTTTCCCTCTGCTCTAGCACGTCATAAAACTTCCATCTCTTTCTCCAAATCTTGACTCATTTCCTAAAAGAGAGGCAGTAATTTCACCTTTAATGACTAAATATATTATCCCAGGCTGTCCTTCAGAGCTCACCTCCTACTCTTCCCAAAGCCTTCAGACCTCTCATCCTCCCCCTATCAGACATTTTGCTCATTCTTTGTGTTAAACTGTGGCTGTTAAAAATTGGTTATGCCCATGTCCATTGCCACGGGGCTGCCTGTCTCAGACGGTGAGGTCTGCGTGCTGTGGTTTTCCACATAGCGTGAATCACTGCCGCTGTGTGGCTGGAAACCAAGGAGCAATACCAGGGTCCAGCCTTGTACTCCATGAAGTGCATGATAGATGCTTTTTGTGGTTAAAATCTAACGTGCTGATAGAAATCTAAACCTCAGTTCACAAACTCTTTTGAGAAATAGCTCAGGAGTGATCTGAGGTGTGGTGCCCAGTGATAGATTCATTCATTGGTGGTTTGCTGTTAATTCCCTGGTCCTTGTCAGGTGACAAAAGAGTTTGGGTGATATGAGAATTTGCTACTTCCTTAGATGCCTCTTCCACAGGGGATGACGATAACTCAGTCAACTGTTACAAATAGCTTTCTGTAGGTTGATGATACATCCAGCGTTCCCAGAGCAAGGGTGAGAATGATGAAGAGACAGGGCCCTCCTATCTGTGTGTCCGTTTCCATAAAATGTGTTATAAAGTTGTCTGAAATAGCCAGGAAACTTTATCAATTAAAAGTCAATTAATTTTCAAAAAATCTCTGATTTAAAATTCAGAATCCTTTGGGAGGGCACAGAACTGAGATGCATTTTTATGTTTATCTGCAGAGGGAAAAAAGACTTTACTAAGTAAGCAACTTTGATTAATGTATTCCTCCCCCCCCCCCACCATCTCTATGAATTATTTTCCCCAATTTTATATATGTATTTTTCCTCCCATCTAATTGATCTAATTATTAGCTGAGCATGTCAGAATGAATTAAAAGATACATTGACTTTGGTCCTAAAAGTAATAGAAGAACAAAGAGAGATTCTAAACATTCTGATGGTATGTAGAAGTAAGGTGGGATTCTAAGACTTTTGCTCTGGATGCATCATTTTCACCATTCTTTAGAAATCAGAATAAGAAGAAGATAATTACCAGAACATAGATATAGAAATATGGTGACAGTATGAAGACTGGAGGGATTTGAAGAAGTATCCTATGAGGACTTATATACATTTTTTTCCTGCAGTTAACTTTGCAAACTAAATTGTCCATGCCTTAAATGGGCATTTTATTCTATTTTCACTAAACATTCCTTTGTTCCTCAAGTGGTTTGTCTTTATTTGTGCAGTCCAAGGTAAGGGCAAGCATTAGCCATTGTCCAGTGTATGTGTTTTAACACACTTCCTTATCTTTATGGCCATGGGTCCATAAATGCAAATTGGATGCAAGAATAGAAGGGATTTCATCATTCCCCGTAACATATTTGTGTGGTCTCATGATGAGCTTGAAGCCAGACACCCCAGGCCTGCTGTCCTCAAGCCACAATAGCTCATGAAGACCAGATCTCTGAAACATACCCATTTCCTCGGGTTGGTTTGAACCATTCAGCTGTAGCATGTGCCCTGTTCAGTCTCTTCTCATGGATCCATAAGCTCCCGGCTTTGCACACTGCATTTTTTCATGTTAAGTCTATTCCAAAACCCCTCATTTAACATAAAGGCAGACACATCCAAGCTAAGCGTTGCTTTGGTTAGGCTTTTTTGTCCTCATGCTCCAACTGTCAAGACAGTAATTGCCAACAACTACTGAACTCTGGCCTTGAGAAGCCTCGTGTCTGGTTCTAATCAGTGACTTTTATTTATTGGATATTGTGAGCATCCTGAAGCTAACCACATGGAATTGTTTTAAAGAACCCTTCTCCAAAGAGAAATCAGCTTACAGAGCGAAGACTTAACGCTATCCTGGCTTCTCACCGCCCCCAGGACACATCCTGCCTCTTTGGCTCTTTATCCCGGCATTGAAGGCCCTCCTCACTCAGGCCCTGCTGCCTCTAGTCCCTTTGCACAACCACTCCAATACGAGCCCCTTGCTGCTGCTCCCTGACTTGGCCCGTTTCTTGCTCCAGGCCTGGAATGCACTTTGCTCTTGGCTTGTCCACATGTCATTTTACTCCCTGTGAAAGCTCCTCCGTGTCCCTCTAAAGCCTTCCCATAGCAGTTGGGAACACTCCTCTCTTCTCTGAATCCAGACAACTATTTATTCATCCTGTTTATTTCCCAAGTGCCGTGTACTTAATTATGACTCTGTTGTGTCTTATCATTAACTTCTCATATTACTATTTGACTTGTCATGACCTTTATTCTCAACTTGTCCCTAAGTTTCTTGAGGGTATGGGCCCTGTTTTCTACATCTTTGTATCCCTCAGGCCACCTAACATAGCACACACAGTAGAGACTCAATACATATTTGTTGATAACATGTAAGAGTCCAGGAGCCTTATCCTCATGAAAGATAGAAAAAAAAAAAAAAGAGATTGGTTCAAGATGGCGGAGTAGAAGGACATGCTCTCACTCCCTCTTTCGAGAACACCGGAATCACAACTACCTGCTGAACAATCATCGACAGGAAGACACTGGAACTCACCAAAAAAGACACCCCACATGCAAAGACAAAGGAGAAGCCACAATGAGACGGTAGGAGGGGTGCTATCACAATAAAATCAAATCCCATAACTGCTGGGTGGGTGACTCACAAACTGGAGAACACTTATACCACGGAAGTCCACCCACTGGAGTGAAGGTTCTGAGCCCCATGTCAGGTTCCCCAACCTGGGGGTCTGGCAACGGAGGAGGAATTCCTAGAGAATCAGACTTCGAAGGCTAGTGGGATTTGATTGCAGGACTTCGACAGGACTGGGGGAAATAGAGACTCCACTCTTGGAGGGCACACACAAAGTAGTAGTGTGCGCATCGGGACCCAGGGGAAGGAGCAGTGACCCCATAGGAGACAGAACCAGACCTACCTGCTAGTGTTGGAGGGTCTCCTGCAGAGGCGGGGGGCAGCTGTGGCTCACCAAGGGACAAGGACACTGGCAGCAGAAGTTCTGGGAAGTACTCCTTGGCATAAGCCCTCCCAGAGTCTGCCATTAGCCCCACCAAAGAGCCCAGGTAGGCTCCAGTGTTGGGTAGCCTCAGGCTAAACAACCAACTGGGGAGGGGACCCAGCCCCACCCATCAACAGACAAGCGGATTAAAGTTTTACTGAGCTCTGCCCACCAGAGCAACAGCCAGCTCTACCCACCACCAGTCCCTCCCATCAGGAAGCTTGCACAAGCCTCTTAGATAGCCTCATCCACCAGAGGGCAGACAGCAGAAGCAGGAAGAACTACAGTCCTGCAGCCTGTGGAACAAAAACCACATTCACAGAAAAATAGATAAGATGAAAAGGCAGAGGGCTATGTACCAGATGAAGGAACAAGATAAAACCCCAGAAAAATAGCTTAATGAAGTGGAGATAGGCAACCATCCAGAAAAAGAATTCAGAATAATGAAAGTGAAGATGATCCAGGACCTCAGAAAAAGAATGGAAGCAAAGATTGAGAAGATGCAAGAAATGTTTAACAAAGACCTAGAAGAATTAAAGAACAAACAAACAGAGATGAACAATATAATAACTGAAATGAAAACTACACTAGAAGGAATCAATAGCAGAATAACTGAGGCAGAAGAACGGATAAGTGACCTGGAAGACAGAATGGTGGAATTCACTGCTGCGGAACAGAATAAAGAAAAAAGAATGCAAAGAAATGAAGACAGCCTAAGAGACCTCTGGGACAACATTAAACTCAACAACATTCCATTATAGGGGTCCCAGAAGGAGAAGAGAGAGAGAAAGGGCCCTAGAAAATATTTGAAGAGATTATAGTGCAAAACTTCCCTAACATGGGAAAGGAAATAGCCACCCAAGTCCAGGAAGCACAGAGAGTCCCATACAGGATAAACCCAAGGAGAAACACTCCAAGACACGTAGTAATCAAATTGGCAAAAATTAAAGACAAAGAAAAATTATTGAAAGCTGCAAGGGAAAAATTACAAATAACATACAAGGGAACTCCCATAAGGTTAACAGCTGACTTCTCAGCAAAAACTCTACAAGCCAGAAGGGAGTGGCATGATATATTTAAAGTGATGAAAGGGAAAAACCTACAACCAAGATTACTCTAGCCAGCAAGGATCTCATTCAGATTCGATGGAGAAATCAGAAGCTTTACAGACAAGCAAAAGCTAAGAGAATTCAGCACCACCAAACCAGCTCTACAACAAATGCTAAAGGAACTTCTCTAAGTGGGAAACACAAGAGAAGGAAAGGACCTACAAAAACAAACCCAAAACAATTAAGAAAATGGTCATAGGAACATACATCTCGATAATTACCTTAAACGTGAATGGATTAAATGCGCCAACCAAAAGACACAGGCTTGCTGAATGGATACAAAAACAAGACCCATCTATGTGCTGTCTACAAGAGACCCACTTCAGACCTAGGGACACATACAGACTGAAAGTGAGGGGATGGAAAAAGATATTCCGTGCAAATGGAAATCAAAAGCTGGAGTAACTATACTCATATCAGGTAAAATAGACTTTAAAGTAAAGAATGTTACAAGAGACAAGGACACTACATAATGAACAAGGGATCAATCCAAGAAGAAGATATAACAATTATAAATATATATACACCCAACATAGGAGCACCTCAATACATAAGGCACCTGCTAACAGCTATAAAAGAGGAAATCGACAGTAAACAGTAATAGTGGGGGACTTTAACACCTCACTTACACCAGTGGACAGATCATCCAAACAGAAAATTAATAAGGAAACACAAGCTTTAAATGACACAATAGACCAGATAGATTTAATTGATATTTATAGGACATTCCATCCCAAAACAGCAGATTACACTTTCTCCTCAAATGTGCACAGAACATTCCCCAGGATAGATCACATCTTGGGTCACAAATCAAGCCTCAGTAAATTTAAGAAAATTGAAATCATATCAAGCATCTTTTCTGACTACAATGCTATGAGATTAGAAATCAATTATGGGGAAAAAAATGTAAAATACACAAACACATGGAGGCTAAACAATACACTACTTAATAACCAAGAGATCACTGAAGAAATCAAAGAGGAAATCAAAAAATACCTAGAGACAAATGACAATGAAAACACAATGATCCAAAACCTATGGGATGCAGCAAAAGCAGTTCTAAGAGGGAAGTTTATAGCTATACAAGCCTACCTCAAGAAACAAGAAAAATCTCAAATAAACAATCTAATCTTACACCTAAAGGAACTAGAGAAAGAAGAACAAACAAAACCCAAAGTTAGCAGAAGGAAAGAAATCATAAAGATCAGAGCAGCAATAAATGAAATAGAAAGAAAACAATAGCAAAGATCAATAAAAGTAAAAGCTGGTTCTTTGAAAAGATAAACAAAATTGATAAACCATTAACCAGACTCATCAAGAAAAAGAAGGAGAGGACTCAAATCAATCAAGTTAGAAATGAGGAAGGAGAAGTTACAACAGAGACCACAGAAATACAGAGCATCCTAAGAGACCACTACAGGCAACTCTATGCCAATAAAATGGACAACCTGGAAGAAATGGACAAATTCTTAGAAAGGTATAACCTTCCAAGACTGAACCAGGAAGAAATAGAAAATATGAACAGACCAATCACAAGTAATGAAATTGAAACTGTGATTAAAAATCTTCCAACAAACAAAAGTCCAGGACCAGATGGCTTCACAGATGAATTCTATCAAACATTTTCCAAAAAATTGCAGAGGAAGGAACACTCCCAATCTCATTCTTTGAGGCCACCATCACACTGATACCAAAACCAGACAAAGATACTACAAAAACAGAAAATTACAGACCAATATCACTGATGAATATAGATGCAAAATTCCTCAACAAAATACTAGCAAACAGAATCCAACAACACATTGGAAGGATCATACACCATGATCAAGTGGGATTTATCCCAGAGATGCAGGGATTCTTCAATATACGCAAATCAGTCAATGTGATACACCATATTTACAAATTGAAGAATAAAAACCATATGATCATAGGGAGGGTGGGAGGGAGGGAGATGCAAGAGGGAAGAGATATGGGAACATATGTATATGTATAACTGATTCACTTTGTTATAAAGCAGAAACTAACATACCATTGTAAAGCAATTATACTTCAATAAAGATGTTAATAAAAAAACAAAAAACCATATGATGATCTCAATAGATGCAGAAAAAGCTTTTGACAAAATTCAACGCCCATTTATAATAACTCTCCAGAAAGTGGGCATAGAGGGAACCTATTTCAACATAATAAAGGCCATATATGACAAACCCACAGCAAACATCATTCTCAGTGGTGAAAAACTGAAAGCTTTTCCTCTAAGATCAGGAACAAGGCAATGATGTCCACTCTCACCACTATTATTCAACATAGCTTTGGAAGTCCTAGCCACGGCAGTCAGAGAAGAAGAAGAAATAAAAGGAATACAAATTGGAAAAGAAGAAGTCAAACTGTCACTGTTTGCAGATGACATGATAGTATACATAGAGAATCCTAAAGGTGCCACCAGAAAACTACTAGAGCTAATCAGTGAATTTGGTAATGTTGCAGGATACAAAATTAATGCACGGAAATCTCTTGCATTCCTATACACTAACAAAAAATCTGAAAGAGAAATTAAGAAAACTCTCCCATTTACCATTGCAACAAAAGGAATAAAATACCTAGGAATAAACCTACCTAGAGAGACCAAAGACCTGTATGCAGAAAATTATAAGACACTGATGAAAGGAATTAAAGATGATACCAACAGATGGAGAGATATACCATGTTCTTGGATTGGAAGAATCAACATTGTGAAAATGACTATACTACCCAAAGCAATCTACAGGTTCAATGCAATCCCTATCAAATTACCAATGACATTTTTTACAGAACTAGAACAAAATGTCTTAAAATTTGTATAGAAACACAAAAGACCCCGAATAGCCAAAGCAGTCTTGAGGGAAAACAACGGAGCTGGAAGAATCAGACTCCCTGACTTCAGACTCTACTATAAAGCTACAGTAATCAAGACAATATGGTACTGGCACAAAAACAGAAATATAGATCAATGGAACAAGATAGAAAGCCCAGAGATAAACCCACACACCTATGGTCAACTAATCTATGACAAAGGAGGCAAAGATATACAATGGAGAAAAGACAGTCTGTTCAATAAGTGGTGCTGGGAAAACTGGACAGCTACACGTAAAAGAATGAAATTAGAACACTCCCTCACACCATACAGAAAAATAAACTCCAAATGGATTAGAGACCTACATGTAAGACTGGGCACTATAAAACTCTTAGAGGAAAACATAGGCAGAACACTCTGACATAAATCACAGCAAGATCTTTTTTGATCCACCTCCTAGAGTAATGGAAATAAAAACAAAAATAAACAAATAGGACCTAATGAAGCTTAAAAGCTTTTGCACAGCAAAGGAAACCATAAACAAGACGAAAAGACAACCCTTAGAATGGGAGAAGATATTTGCAAATGAAGCAACTGACAAAGGATTAATATCCAGAATTTACAAGCAGCTCATGCAGCTCCATATCAAAAAAAAGCAATCCAATCCAAAAATGGGCAGAAGACCTAAATAGACATTTCTCCAAAGAAGACATACAGATGGCCAAGAAGCACATGCAAAGCTGCTCAACATCACTAATTATTAGAGAAATGCAAATCAAAACTACAATGAGGTATCACCTCACACCAGTTAGAATGGGCATCATCAGAAAATCTACAAACAACAAATGCTGGAGAGGGTGTGGAGGAAAGGGAACCCTCTTGCACTGTTGGTGGGAATGTAAATTGATACAGCCACTATGGAGAACAGTATGGAGGTTTCTTAAAAAACTAAAAATAGAATTACCATATGACCCAGCCGTCCCACTACTGGGCATATACCCAGTGAAAACCATAATTCAAAAAGACACATGCACCTCAGTGTTCATTGCAGCACTATTTACAATAGCTAGGTCACGGAAGCAACCTAAATGTCCATTGACAGATGAATGCATAAAGAAGATGTGGTACATATATACAATGGAATATTACTCAGCCATAAAAAGGAATGAAATCGGGTCATTTGTAGAGATGTGGATAGATCTAGAGTCTGTCATACAGAGTGAAGTAAGTCAGAAAGAGAAAAACAAATATCGTATATTAACGCATATATGTGGAACTTAGAAAATGATACAGATGAACCGGTTTGCCGAGCAGAAATTGAGACACAGAAGTCGAGAAAAAACATATGGACACCAAGGGGGGAAAGCAGCGGTGGGTGAGGGTTGTGCTGTGATGAATTGGGCGATTGGGATTGACATGTATACACTGATGTGTATAAAATGGATGACTAATAAGAAAAAAAAATTTTATAGTGGAATGGACTTGGAATCTTTGATCACCTAAGACAGTTCCTTGAACTTTGTAGGTGTCTAAAATAATATTCAATGGTTCTTTGCCAACTGTTGATCTTAATGAACTAAATAAGGCTTTTGTTTTAGCTTTCTTAATAAGTTATAACACGGAGAAGAGTGCATAAGTCTTAAGTTTGACTATAAACTTATGACTTATGTGAGTTATCTGAACTCCCCCTAGTATAACCCCTACTCAGATCAAGAAACAGAACTTTCCCAGCACCTCGGAAGCCTTCCTTATACCATTTCCTGGTCATGACCCCTGCTTTCTGCCCCCAAAGTAACCACTATCTTCACCATAAATTTGTTTTGCCCAGTTTTGAATTTTTTAGAAAGAAACCATACAATGTATATCATTTTATGTCTGCCTCGTTTTGCTGAATATTGCTCATGAGTTTTATTTCTGTTGGTGCTTGTAGCAATGCTCACTTATTTTTATTGTCTTCTATATTTTATTATATAAATGTCAAATATATTCTAATGTTGATTAAAAATATATATACATATATATTCAGTGATGCTAACGCACTGGAGAAACAGAGATAAATCCAGCTCTCCTCAAGGCCTGGTGTCATTTGCAGCTCCAGCCCCTCTTCTTTGCTCGGCCTGTGGCCACACCCACACCTGGAAGAGGCCCCTGCTCTGCCTTCTGCCCTCTTTCCACTTTCTGTGCCTGGGCTTCTTATTTGGGTCAGCAGTTAGCACTTGATCTTTCACTGTCTTTTGTTTTGCTCCACATTAAAATCCACTGGCTCCAACAGTGATCAAGACTAAACCCCTCACACCACAAGTCTGTGTTCCCTCCATCAGGTCCTGGGATGTGTGATACGTCCCTCTGGTTACTTTTCCTCTCCACTGTCGGCATCCTTGTAATGCTTTGTCCCACTCCCACCCAGCCCTTCCTTCCTTCCACACCCTTACAGTCTAGCCCCTTGCACTCCCCAGTATCTACACACTCCCTGTGTCCTCAGACCTCTCTTGGAAGCTCCTCTCCCTTTCCCCAACTAAACTGTCACTAGCTCTCCCCGAAGGCACCAGTTCTCCTGCAGTCCCCAGAAGCTGCTCATTTCCCCATGCCCTTGTTAAATGAGATAGGCTGTATAAAAAACTCAGCCCCCAGCTTGGTACCTGATAAGGACTCCAGAAACAGTAGCTATTAATAGTCCATCTTTATGATTATCATTGTAGTTGTTCTGGGGTCATGTGCTGAGGTCACTGTTCTCTTCACTCCCCCAAAGCATTTCTAGAGCATTCTCTTTCACCTTCTGGTGAAGACCCCTGCCCTGTGGAGTACACGCTGCCCAGGGAACATCAGCCTCGACTCCACCTGAACTGTCAGCAGGGCCCCTGGCTCATAGATGTTTTGTCTTCTCTTCATCTACCAGCCCTGCTTCTTTATACTTCCCTCTTTCTCTGGGATTTAGATTTCATGGCAGAGCATCTCCATCCCACTCTTGCCCAAACCCTAAACTCTCTTGTCCATCTTCCGTTTTTTATGACTTGCCCAGACAAATCTCCTCTTGGAATGGTACCAATTCTGCTTTCTCTCTGCCCGCGCCTGAGCAGCTAAACCCTGAACTCAACTTGCTAGTGTTTATACAAAAGTTTTTTCATGCACTTCATAATATATCAATAGATTATTCTGAAATTCCCTTTCTGTAATATATTGTTCAAAGCACTAAGCATTTGTGGAGGGTCTCCCACCTCTAATGATAACAGTGAAGATACTGGCATGGCCGTGGACTTCTTGAAGCCTAGAGCTGTGGCTTCAGGTCTGTGCAATAAGTCAGCAAGTTCTCATCTTTTTATGCTGTTGGACGGTTTAACAGGACAGCACTAACCTATTCCTTTAGAGTGTGGTAATAATCAGTGTTGATTTTAATGTGGAGTTTTGGCCTTTGAAAATGAGAATCATTTAGAAATGGAAGTTATTTAAATCAACACAGATTCAGTAATAGAACCAGGAAGGAATACTTGCCTTTAAGCATTTCTCTGAGTTCTGGATTGTTCTTCAGTTCTTGGTCAAGACAAGTTTTGGTGAGTTTACTCTTGGTCAAGACAGCATCTTCTTGGCCTTTGGTCTTGAATTGCCTGGTTGCAGACTATACAAAAAAAAAAAAAAAATTATTTAAGAGATTGCTGCGTGACTAATTCAGGCACAGAATTCCATTTCCCTCACCTCAAGACTGTAACACGCAAACCCTGCTGGAGTTTCTAGCCTGCAGGTCTGCAGAGGTGCCAGCCCCCACCATTATATCAGCCAATTTCTTAGGAAAAAAAAAATATATGTGTGTGTGTGTACACACACACCCCCCCCCCACACACACACCCCCACACCCACCCTATTGCTTCTGTTCTGGAGAAACCTGACTGATACACAGAATCCAAAGTCTGCTACATTTATAACTATCCCTTCACTTTCCAGGGACCATGGTCTGCTATTATTTTCCTTCTTTTGAAGTCACAGGCAACACAAGCCATCATTGAACTGCTAAAGTTTTATGAGCACTTAAGAGAACCTAAACCCTCAGATGCTTTCAAACAATGAACTCATGCGGTTTTTGGAGAATTTTTTTTTTAAAGTAATAACATCTGGGAAAATGTTCACAAAATTATATAAAAATTTCTAAATCAATAAAAAATCTGTAAATACTTGGTGCGTGATGTCCAGTGCACTGGTTCTTTCGGTTCTGATTTTTCTTAAACTTCATTCCAATTAGGTATGATCCCAATTTTGATCTTTTTAAAAAGGCAAAAACAAAACTGAAAAAAAAAAAAATATGGGCATTGTTAATCTCCTTGAGATGGAAGTATATATGGAATGTTTAACTTTTATTTGCAGTGAACATATATTGCTCTTATAATAGGAAAAAATTAAGTTTCTGAAAAATAGAAATACTTGTTTTTAGAGTATGCAATTAGAGCAGAGTTGGAAATTTTGGATAATGTGGATGAGATTAAAGAAAACTTGAAAAACATTAAGAAGTTGAGAACTCAGGGGTATAGGAATGTAAGCTGATTCCTGAAACATCATAAATATATGTGCAAGGCACACAGAGGGACAAGAGTACAGATAAGAATATTAACCATCACACGATGGGAGGAAACTAGAGATTCAGCTTCCTGGAAGAGCCAAGCCCAGAGGTCTGAATGCTAGGCAGTGGAATATGACACTCTATTAAAAAATAAGGCTGGTAATTGGGGCCTGGAGCCCTGGTGTTCCAGCACTGTGTCAGTTCATCAGCCCCAGCTGGGGATACCCCCAGTGAAATAGAAGGATGAAGTTAGGAGTGGCTGAACAAGAAAGGACTTGGGAACCAAATGTTGTCCAGAGAAACTGAACCATAGAGAACTAAGAAAAGTGAGTGACTCAGCTCTTACACTGTTGTTTTGTTTTTTGGGTTTTTTTTTTTGAAAAAGGAATATGTGTCACGATAAGTTAACTTGAAATGTGCTGCATCTGAAAACACAGCAGCAAAAGATGAGAAAGATACTCAGAAATATATTTAAACTTAGAGAAACTTTATCAATCAAATGCCATCCCTTCTGGATAAAAATCCTTTCACCAAATCATGTAAAGCCTTTTATGAGTTTTTCAGAAGAAGGCACCCTGGAAATTTAAGTTATTTTTATCACCTTTATTGAAAAGGCCATTTCTTTGCTCTAAGGCCGAATTCTTTGATGCAAGTTCAGTAGCTTTGGAGTGAATCTGAATGCAGCTTTCAGAGCAGTGAGAAAAATCATGCAGTGTTGAGATACCAAGCTTCCTTCAAGAAATCATTTGAAAGTAACTGATAAAGATGCTTAGGGCTCTGAATTATTGTGAAGTATGGTATTCAGAGAAACTGGTAGTTTGGAACACTTTTCTATAATTACATGCTGTTTGTTGAATTCTAAAATGTCACATAACAATGTAAGAGCAAGATATATTCATTTTTAACTCACTGTGGACAAAATGCATAGATGCAGTCTCCAATCTGAGGCTAAGGAGGTGGACGTGGGTGCACCAGTTAGGTTATTTTGTTGACTGATCTTAACGATCATCACCGATGCCATGGCCATCAGTTATTAGGGAGGGGAATAACTGCATCGGCCATTTCAAGGATTTGGCAAAGGTATATCAAATGCCAGAAGGAAAAATGGGAAAGAGCAGAAACAATGACAACGAAAGTCCTCGTGAGACCAAGAGACCTAAGCTGGGACACGCCCTACATAACAGCACACAGAAACCAATAGCACGCCATTCTTTTTTTTTTTTTTTTTTTTTTTTTTTTTGGCTGTGTTGGGTCTTCGTTTCTGTGCGAGGGCTTTCTCTAGTTGCGGCAAGCAGGGGCCACGCTTCATCGCGGTGCGCGGGCCTCTCACTATCGCGGCCTCTCTTGTTGCGGAGCACAGGCTCCAGACGCGCAGGCTCAGTAGTTGTGGCTCACGGGCTTAGTTGCTCCGCGGCATGTGGGATCTTCCCAGACCAGGGCTTGAACCCATGTCCCCTGCATTAGCAGGCAGATTCTCAACCACTGCGTTTAGCACGCCATTCTAATGCAAGAACAAAATCATAGTGTTTCTGGAGTTTGGGCATTTCGTAGATTGTTGTTTTTCAGAATTTTCCTGCTGCTTTGTAACACAGTTTGAACTTTAAAACTTCTCCTATATACTAAAAGTCATTCATTTAGTAGTAATAGTCAATACATACCACGCTTTTTCTGTACCAGGCATTGTAGTTTACAGATGATATCCCACCATAACCCTTTAAGGTAGGGGATTGTTTCCATCCCCATTTTGTAGGTGAGTCACAGAGAGGTTAACTTGCCCAAGGTTCTACAGCTCTTCAGTGACGGAACTAGAATTCAGAGCCAGGTAACCCAGCTTGCAAGTCGAGACCTTTACGCTATGACACCACACACTGCAGCTTCTGTTTTTATTGGGCATCTTTAAGGACGTGGCACTTGGCTTGTTTCCGTAGGTAATGTGAAGTATGAGATAGGGATTTTTCTAAGTTTTAGTAAATTCAGTATTTTTCTACTTTCTAAAAGCCCGTGTACATATACACTTAGCAGTTCGCCATGTAGCCTCTGGTGCGACCTGTACTGAAAATTCCTCAAACAGTGAAAATAGCTCACTGGCAGAGAAGAGCCGATCACAAGACACGCAGGTCTCGTCTATCGCCAGGTAATACCTGGGTCAGCTGGAGCAAACCTACTGCTGCTGCCCAGGGGCGGCTCTCTGGACTGGAGGTCTGTGCTGCAGCCGGCCTGTAGTGACATCAGCAATGAGAGAGCCCCCCGAGCCCCCACGCGGAACCCACTCCCCATCCGCAAGACACCAGCACCGGGGACGTGGCCTATTAAGTCCAAGCTCATCTCTGGTTGCCCTTGGATTAGTTTTCGCTATAACTGAAGGCTAGTGAAATTAACAACAACAATCATATACATATGTTACTTAGTACTGCTCTATGCAGCACTGATTTGTTATAGTACTCTCATCACAGAAATATTTTTTTAAAAAATATTTATAAATCTTTTATAGTGAGGAAGAGTATTAGGGTGAAGCATATGTAATTACCAACATTGAACGTGTTTGACCAACAAAAACCAGTTTTCTTATATAAAGTGGGTACAGTCGATGGAAGTACCATCGTAAGTTCTCAGCCAGTGAATCACCTTCTCATAGGGCCTTTGCTCAGTCAGAATGAGGTTCAGCTCTCTGTGGTCTCTCTCCCATTATCGTATGTTCTTGAGGTTCAGTTTTTACTCACAAAAATCAACAAAGTGTGCATAGGTGGCAGTGCCTCAGGTAATGCAGAGGTGGCAGGTGGCCTTCCCAAGGGACTGTCAAAGAGGCACAGGGTGAAAATCAGCTACCGAGCAGGGAGCAGTGCAAGACCTGCGACATTATGACAGCATCAAAGCATCCTTGTTACCCTGGAAAAATAAGATAAAACAGAGGCACAACAAGAGCAAGTGACGTCAGGATTGCCTCTTCATAGGAATCATCCTCGGGAAGCCTGTGTTTCAGGAAGCATTGTCTATATTAAAACGATATGCCTAAAATCATAATGGTAGGTCAGTAATTCCTGAGGGCTGTAACAGGCAAGGCACTGTGCTAGCTGCTTAGCATGTGTGTATCTGTCAGGCTTCTCTAGAGCAGCAGAAGCAGTGGGACACACAGACATTGAGATTTACTTCAAGGAATTGCTTACACTGTGGTGAGGCTGGCAGGTTCAAAATCTGCAGGGCAGCCAGAAGGCTGGAAAGTCTCAGGCCAGAGCTGTCATGTTGAAGCAGAATTTCTTCTTCCTCAGGAAACCTCAGTTTTGCTCTTCAGGCTTTTCAACTGAATGGATGATGCCGACTCAGATAATAGAGGATAATCTCCTTTACTCAAAGTCAACTGATTGTGGATGTTAGACCACAGCTACAAAATACCCTCAGAGCAACACGTAAATTAGGGTTTAATCAAATAAATGGGTACTGTGGTCTAGCCAGGTTGACAGGTAAAACTAACTGTCACAATATATATGCCATTTTTCCCTCATGAAAAATCTATGAGCATAGTACTATTGTATCCCCATTTTACAGATGAAGAGATGGAGGCTCAAGGTCAAGAACTTGTTCAAGATCACACAGTTTGCAAAGGACGAAGCCATGCTTTGAAACCAGGGAATTTGACTTGAGAGCCAGTGAATTTAACCACTGGGATCTTCTGTCTCACCAAGTAGCAAGGATTTTCTGCTAAGGATGTGGGAGTTGAGTAGGGAAAAGCCAGCAAGAGGTAAAGCCAGCTCTTGTGCATTAGAGAATCACTAGCTCTCCATTGTCATAGGCTTCACAGCCATCCTACCATGAAGTAAACATAAGCTGAGTACTTATTAAATGAACCACTCTGTAAATAGAGGGAAGGTTATAACATAGTAGGTATGGAGGTGCCAGCTTGTGTGAAAAACATCAGATCAAACTGGATTGTACATCAAGACAGACATCGGGGAGAAGAATAAAAAATTCCTTCTTTTACCATTCCAAATAGACTCCTTCCAAAGTTCCACTCCAGCCAGAACAGCAGCATTAGCAGTAATCTGGGAAAGTTGCCCTCTGGGAGCCGTGACAGTGTGAATATAGAAGAATGTGGGACTTGGGATCTCCAGGGAAAGGCAAATTGACAGCCAGCTGGGGTGGAATTTTACAGTTGCCAGAGAACTTTCGCTCACCTCCTAAACAAATGAGTGTCTCCCACTATCACCCTCCCTATCCCATACTCCATGGTGGCACTTATGAAACTTCTCCATGTCCCTAAGGCTCTCAGCTCTGCTTGCAGATACTTTAGCCGAAGACTTTGTTTCCACCTTAGAAGAAAAATACAAGCCAGCAGAGACAACCTTCCTAAATGTCTCTTCACACCACCGCCAAACATAGATGAGCTCCAGTTTTCGGCAGCTTCCTTCGCAGGAGTCTCCCTTGTCTTGTGCTCTGCACCTTGGTTATCGTTGGCATCCATCACCTCTAGAACTTGCCCCATCAGTCATCACTTTCCTTTCCCTCATTATATTTTCAATCATTTTAGTTTCTCCTTTCCCCTCTGCCTACAAATATACTAAATGCTTCCACTGTCTTAAAAAATACCTTGCTTCTAGATAATCACAAGAAACATAAATGGACTAAAATGCTTTATAAATGGGAAAATTTACAGAGCAGGTGGGAGTTAAAAAAAAAACTATATAGATCTTACTTGACTTACGATGGGGTTACATTCTGATAAACTCATCATAAGTCGAAAATATCCTCAGTCAAAAATGCTTTTAATACCCCTAACCTACCAAACATCACAGCTTAGCCTTGCCTACCTTAAACGTGCTCAGAACACTTGTATTAGCCAATAGTTAGGCAAAAATCATCTAACGCAAAGCCTATTTTATAATAAAGTGTTGAATATCTCATGTAATTTTCTGAATACTGTACTGAAAGTGAAAAACATCATGGTTGTAAGTGTATCGATTATTTACCCTCGTAATCCCGTGGCTGACCCCGGGATACAGCTCACTACCACTGCCCAGCATCGTGAGAGAGAACCATACCACATCTTACTAGAGAGGGAAAAGATCAAAATTCAAAATTCAAACTATGGTTTCTATCACCTTTACACCACAGTAAAGTTGAAAAATTATAAGTCGAACCATCTTAAGTCAGAGACCATCTGTATTTTGATTCTGTGAAACACATTTTATATATAAAAATATAGAGAGATTGAAAATAAAAGGATAGAAAAAAAATTCCTTCCAAACTCTGAGAAAAAGATAGTAACTATCAGGTAAAGAAAACTGTGAAATAAGAAATATTACTAGAGGTCAAAAGAAATTTCTTAGTGATAAAAATTTCATTCTACCAGGAAGCTATAGAAAATTCTACATCTGTATGTTTATAGTATACAATTCTAAATGTATATACTCTTCTAAATATAGACAGCAAAAATTAACAAAAGTAAAAGAGGAAATGTATATCAATAATGTTCTGTGGGTTTTAATACACCTCCATCTGTAACTTACAGAACAAGTGGACACATGCACACACAAAAATAGTAAGATTACAGATGGTTTGGTCAAGGTGATCTAACTGACATATTAATAAATTGGGTTATTAACTGAATATATAGATACACTATCACTATTCCTAGAGATATGCTCAACTAAAAGAGACACACATATATACCCAAAGAAATTTATAAGAATACTTATAACACCACTGTTTATAATTGTCAAAAATCGGAAATAACCCAATGATATCAAGGCAGATCAAATAAATGAATTGTGATAATTTGAAAAAGTACACCTTGCCTCAATTCTGCTTCCCCCTCAAGCTACCAAAACTTTTCTTTCTTTTCCTATATGATAATTTTAGGTAAAAATATTTTTGGAAAAAAAATACCCGCTCCACTTCCTCACTCCCATTGCACTGCTGAATTCTTAGCAATATTTCCAGCTGCTGTCTTACCACGGAAATTGTTCTGGTCAGGGCAGCAAGCACAAAACTCTATTATCTTGTTTCTTATTCCCGTTCTACTAGGCTGGCTTCTCGGCACATCTGACACTGGTTGTCCCTCCCTTCAACCTGAAAATCTCTTCTTTCTTAACCGATTTCTCTCTTGGTTCTCTTTCTGTTGCTAAAACCTTTTTTTTCTCCCAGTGTCTTGCACAGCCTCTTGTTCTGGCATTGCAGGTACACTGGGTGCTGGGGCCCTGTCTCTCTTCATGATGCGCGAGGATATTTGGTCTCATGGCTTCAGCACATCTTTGTGCTGAGGCAGTAGGTACGGCGCTGTGGGTGAGCCTGGGCTTTGAAGTCCGTTGATGGGCTAACTCACAAAGCACGGGCTCTGAAACCAGCCTTTCTCCTGAGCATGAATCAGAGGGGCACTAAAAGTAAACTTGACCCAGATCATAACTGTGTCTGTCATGAGCCAATTTTGCATCCCTCCACGTTCATCAACTGGTGAAAGCACACATCCTGTTCTCATAATACCAGGCCCAGTTTATGCACTTCTCAGATTTGCTTGGGCATGTTTTTCTGCTTGATGCTACTGGTGACCCTCCAGGAAGATCACTTGGCACCAATGGCATTTTTGTGGGAACAGAGAGGTGATGTCCATCTTTACTGGGAGGGGCTCACTGAGCTGTCTCCCTGCCTTCATGTTGGTGGCTGATTGGTCATTGACCTGGGCTGCCCAGCAGGTGGTCCTGCTGCAGCAAGCAGCTGCTCCTGATCTCGCATGTTGCTGAAGGCAGGACCAAACGGTGCCTCCTCTCACACCTCTGACCTCACACTGCAGGGCCCTCCTCTCCTGCCCTGTGCTTTCCGTGTCACTGCTGCCCTACAAATGCCAGGGCCTTACTGAGCGCTCCAGCCCACCCACTGGCTTTTCAGGAGGGTCTTCAGGGCTGCAGGCTGCAGAGAGACAGGCATAAAATGATGCTGCCTCATGCCCTTTCACGAGTTTGATGCCACTGCTCTGGTGACAAAATTTCCCAGAAATATGGGGAACTGACACCCAACGATGGAGAGAGGGGGAGACTCTGGCCAGTAAGTGACAGGAAACAGAAGGAGCCAACAGATAGATTCTCCTCCTGTACTCCTCCCCCAGAGACTGTTCTGGGACCCAGTGTTTCCATATCCCTCTCTGGGGATGTCCTGTGTGTCCGAGCAACCAGGATGTTTGCTGGTTGCTGGAAAGTCTGGACAGCTTGGAATGCATGCCTTTGTACCTGCTTTCTCTCTTCTCCTACCTCATTTACCTGGTTCCTTCACATTTACTACCCTGGATTGCACCCTCAACTAAGCTTTAGCACTTAAGTTTTGACTTAGGCTCAGTTTCTCAGGAAACCATGGTGAAAGATTAACCATCAGAAGCATAGTGATCTTGATTCCCTACTAAGTGCCTGTGGCTTTGCTAAATGATTTACCTTTATTCTCTTTTGATCCTCAAAGAAAACGGTAGGGTAGATATCATTTTCCCCTATTAGAGAGAGGAACTGAGGCTCAGTGAGGCTTAAGTAACTTACCCAAGACGGCACAGCTAGGAGGGCAGAGCTCAGATGCTCACGCCACTGTATCTTGCTTCAGAGTCAGCATGCCTCCCACTGCTCCTCACTGTCTCTAGTATGAGGACAGTGGGGCCTGGGGATTCTATGTAGTTTCCACGTGGTAATTCATCGGCGGAGTTCTCAGAACCTTTGAGGATGATTCAGTGAAGAACATTTTAAATATCCAAGCAGAGCATGATAAGAGAGTCCTGAAATGACCAACTGGTGAGCAATCAATAAAAGCAGATGGTTAAACCACCATTATTTGACTTTTAAATATCACTTTATATAGTCATTTCTAAATGGAATCACATTGATGAACCAGCTAAAGGTCATGAGAGTAGCTGCTACAGGGAGGAGAAACGAGGGCTCCTCTCCAAGCCCAGCTCAGAGCTCCATCACGCTTGAAATCACGGGGCTAAGCTCGTCTAGATCATCTAGATTTGTCTGTCCTCTCCCTAAAGATCTTTGAGAACAAAATGTACAATGATGTAACTAGAAAATTCATCTTGAGACAAAGTAGAGGGGTCCTGACTGCCAGAGACTGAAATGGGAAGGAGTCCCTTGTCCTGCACAGAGTGTTACTGGCAGAGTTCTGTGTGTGTCCAGAGATTTGGACTAAGAATTGCACTTTGGAAATTGGAAAAGGACCAAATTTGGACCCTGTTACACTACTCAGCATCTCTCCAGATTGTGGATTATGAAGTGAACCTTTTCACTTTGTGTCCCTCCTGTGGGAAAGAGTTGTTTTTTTGTGTGATTAATAAGTTAGACCGTTTACAAATCTAATCATTTTATCTTGGTCTGGTAAAAGTGCTGAAGGACTGGCCCCTTGAAGAGAGTTGTTAATTCGTAAGTACATACTTATAAAAACAAGTGGATTTGTGTGTATGTGAAGAAAGCATTAACACCACCTGCCTGATATTGAAACTCCTGCCTTTGAACTTCATAAGCATCCCAGAGGCCTCCAGGAACTCTGCTGTCCCACAGCAGAGATTAGTCCTCTGAGCATCGTTGCCAGCAGAGGCTGTTCTCAAAGAAGCCTTTTCCTTTTCTGTATTTTCCCTGCATGCTCTTCAGTCGCACGGTGTGATGCCAAACCCCCCCCGCAAAGAATCAACACTTACCTCTTTAAACAGCCACCACCCTCTCATCCCCCAACGCACCCTCTAAAAAAAACCTGCTCAAAGAGCTTAACCCACAGTGTCTCGAATTTTAATATCAATCACCTGGAGGTCTTGATAAAATGACGTGACATTCTGATTCAGTAGTTCGGGATGGGGCCTGAGATTCTGCATTTTTAGCACACTCCCAGGATATGTCAGTGCTGATCTGTGAACCACGCTTCGAGTAGCAAGAACTTAGAAGACCATTCTGTTTCCCTTTTGAATATTTTAATGATGATTTGGTCCTTAGAAAAATTTGCCCCTTGAAAATGCCTCAGTGCTACCAACAAACTGTTCTGGGCACCACTGCAGAAGTTTCGAACAGATGGGGCTGAAGTTAGAAACACTGAGAATATTATGCTACAGCTGTTCTCTTGGTCGCATTTCTTTTAGTTCTTGGCACAAGCACAAGCTCAGTGCTGACCTAAAGGCTTACTCTCAAAATTACACATAAAAGTGGATTTTACCAACACTTTTTGACTAAATGTGCTTGTCCCTGAGACCACCAGGCTCATTTTATTCAGTCTCGAATTGGTTATTTTCCTTCATGTAATTTCAGTTATTGTATAGGGTGAGAAGATTTTAATGTTCAGGCACATAAACAGAAGCAGCTTAATTGTGTATTTAAATTCTATATTTGATTGAGCAGAAGTAATACTTGTTATTCTGCCTCTATTTCAGGGTTTTCATTTTCTGCTTAGAGAATTCAGTCATTTTAATATCCAAGAAAGCAATTCTGGAAAATACAACTGGTCCAAAGCATGTTAAACTGCCTAAAACAGATGGGGGAGAGGGGTATTAAACTAGCCAGCTTTTTCCAAGTGCTTTAGAAATATTTACTATGTATTGCATTTTACCCCAAAACATAGCTATGCATTACCTTTTGTCGAAAATACCTTACTTGGAGAAAAATAAAAATAAACATTTGGTTTTGTATAAACTATACCAAATCTTACATTTATCCCTTACATTCATTTTTGAAAACTGCCTGCCTAGCTCAAATCTTTACCAGTACATTTTGCTAACATCCTTCTGGTATTCTTGTCTCTAGATGCTGTCTATTCCAAAACACATTTGCAAAATAATCTCCTTAACTTAAGGAGAATAAGACCTTAAGAGCCATTTATCATATCAGTCTCCTGTTTCAAGACATTTGCTCAAAGTCTGTAGTTCTCAGCCTACTACTGAGCACCTTTCACTAAATAAATTAACAACAAAAATCTCAGATTTGGGAACCAGTCGGTTCCTCACTAGAGGGAAAATAAGGAGCTCTATCTACCTCCCCAAGTTAGTCTTAGTTATTTTTCTCTGTCCATACTGACTTGTGCCATTTAACCATGACTTCAATTTTTAACAGATATAGAACTGTATCTGTTCTTCTTCAATGAGGTTTGGTAGTTTGTGTCTTCTAAGGAATTGCTCCATTTCATCTAAGCTTTAGAATGTATGTGCTTAGAGTTCTTCACAGTATTCCCTTATAATATTTTATTTTATTTTATTTTATTTTTTATTTCTGAATCTCTCAGTATTTTTTAACCAATTTGTTTTTCCTTTTTTTAAAAAAAATTTTATTTATTTATTTATTTATTTATTTATTTATTTTTGGCTGTGCTGGGTCTTCGTTTCTGTGCGAGGGCTTTCTCTAGTTGCGGTGAGTGGGGGCCACTCTTCATCGCAGTGCGCGGGCCTCTCACTATTGCTGCCTCTCTTGTTGTGGAGCACAGGCTCCAGACGCACAGGCTCAGTAGGTGTGGCTCACGGGCCCAGTTGCTCCGCGGCATGTGGGATCTTCCCAGACCAGGGCTCGAACCCGTGTCCCCTGCATTGGCAGGCAGATTCTCAACCACTGCGCCACCAGGGAAGCCCCCTTATAATATTTTAATGTGTGTTGGGTCTCTAATGATATCATGCTCTCACTTCTGATATAGTAATTTGTTTCTACTCTCATTTTCTTGGCCAGTCTGTTAAGAGGTTTAACTTTTCTAAGAATCAGCTTCTGGTTTTATTGATTTTGCTATTGTTTTGCTGTTTTCAATTTTATGGATTTCTGCTCTTTATTTACTTTCTTCTGATAAATTTGGTTTATTTTGCTCTTCTTTTTCTAGTTCCCTAAGGTGGAATCAGTATTCATTTGAGGCCTCTCTTTTTTCCTAATATATGTATTTAATGACATGTTTTCTTCTAAGCACTGCTTTAGCTTTACCTCACAAATTTGACATGTTGTATTTTCATTGTCACTCAGTTAAAAATTTTTTCTTATTTCCTTTGAGACTTGCTCTTTAGCCCATGGATTATTTAGAAATATTTAATTTCTAAGAATTGGGGGATTTTCCAGATATTTTTGTCATTGATTTCTAGATTAATTCCATTATGGTCAGAGAATATACTTTGTATGATTTCAGTACTTAGTTTTTTAAAATATGTTAAGGTTGTTTTATGACCTGGTATATGGTCTATCCTGACAAGTGTGCCCTGTGCACTTGAAAAGAATGTGTATTCAACTGTTCTTTGGTGGAGTGGTGTTGTTCGATTCTTCTGTGGTCTTGCTGATTTTTTGTCTACTTGTTCTATTGCTCGAAGAGGAAACTGAAAGCTTCCAACTATAATTGTGGATTTATTTCTTCTCTCAGTTCTTCCAGTTGTATTTTAATACGTTTTTTGGTTCTGGTTTTGTTTTTTCTGTGTGTGCATACATATTGAAGATTATATGTCTTCTTAGTGCATTGACCTTCTTATCATTATATAATGATGCCTCTTTGTTCCTGGTAATTTTCCTTGTTCAAAAGTCCACTTTGTCTAATACTAACAGATACAACCTAGTTTTCTTTAGATAAGTGTTTGCTTAGTATATATTTTTCCATCCTTTTACTTTTAACCTGTCTATATCAGGATATTTCAAGTGAGTTTCTTGACCACATATATTTGAGTCTTAGGTTTATTTTGTTGTTCAATTTAATGTTCACTCTCTTTTATTTGGTATGCTTAGACCATTTGTATTTAATATAATTATTGATAAGGTGGTATTTTGGTCTACCATTATTTTATTTGTTTCCTTTTTGTCCCTCTATTTTGTATTCTTCTTCTCTCCTTTTGTGCATTCTTTTGAAATATTTGAATATATATTTGTATCCCATTTAAATTTATCAGCTTTTTGTATTTATGTCTTTTATCTTTTAGTGGTTGTTCTAGGTATTATATATGTCACTTTTTACAGTCTATTAAAATTAATGTTTTACCTCTTCAAATAAAATGTAGCAACTTGATCCTCCCCCTTTTATGTTGTATTAATATTTGTAGTTGTCATTTGCATTACATCTACATACATTTAAAAGCCTACCAGACAATGTTATAATTTTGACTTTCTATCTTCTTACATATTTCAAAAACTTTAAAGGAGAAAGTAATTTGTCATATTAACCTAATTATTTGCCATTTCTGATGCTATTCCTTTATGCCCTAGATTTCCCAGTTTCCCTGTGGTAATTTCCTTTCTTCCTGCAGTACTTTCTTTAACATTTCTTTTAGAGAAGGCCTGATTTTGACTAATCCTCTTAATTGTATTTCATCTGAGACTGTTGTTATTATTCCCTCATTCTTGAAAGATATTTTTACGAGATAGAGAAGGCTGGGTTGACAGTTCTTTTCTTACATTACTTTTAAAATGCTGTGTCACTTCCATTTGGCCTCCATTGTTTCTCATGGGAAATCCAGTCATCCAAATGTAATGTGTCATTTTTTTCTCTTGTAGCTTTCAAGATTTTTTTTTAAACATTGGTTTTCAGCAGTTTGATTAAAATGTATCTGGGCATGGTTTCCTTTGAGTTTATCCAGTTAGGGATTCTCTTAGCTTCTTGAATTTGTAAATGTATGTCTTTTATCAAATTTGGAAAGTTTTCAGCCATCATTTCTTCAAATATTTATTCTGCACCAATCACACTCACATTCTCCTCTCCGGCAACTCATCTGGCATGAATGTTATACCTTTTTATACTATTCCACAGGTTCCTGAGACTGTTAACTTTTCATCTCCAAAGTTTTTTTTCTCTGTTGTTCAGATTAGATAATTTCTGTTGCTCTATTCAAGTTCATAGATTCTTTCCTCTGTCATCATTAGTTACTTTATTTTTTAGTTTTAAAATGTCCATTTGGTTATTTTTACAGCTTCTCTTTCTTTACTGAGGATTACTGTCTTTCCATTTCTCTCAAGAGTGTGCAGCCTTACTTCATGGAACACAGTTATTATAGCTGCTTTAAAGTTTTGTTAGATTTATATTACTGAGACTCAGATCAACACAGGGTAGGCAGCTGCTGAGTATCTTTTTCCTTATGAGTTGTTGAGGTTTTCTCTATTCTTTGTGTATCAAGTAAGTTTGAATTGTATCCTAGATATTTTGAATATAGTATTACGAGACTGTGGTCCTGTTAAAATCCTCTGGGAAGAGGGACTTGCAGTTCCACTCTAGTTTTAGTGACAGAGACCAGTTTCACCATCCCTTTCAAACAATGAGATAAAATACATGCAACAGTGGTTTGCAAGACACTGGATATGAGGCAGTGAAGGACAGCAGTCCATGAGGAATAGAAAACAAATGAGATGAGACCTACAGTTGCCCCTTTTAATTCCTTGAGAGAGTGATCAGGACATGATGCAGAGAGTGGGAGCCAAAGCAGAGCTCAGTGGATTCCCTGAATTGAGATTAAGCTGAGCATCCAGAGAGATCAAGGTAGTTGGAATGTATAGTGCAAATAACAGAGATGAGAGAACTGCCCAAAGAGGGGACTCTGGAGATCTGCAGATGACCCTCTCTGAGTATTCTGGAGAGGACTGATCAGTGCATGTTTCTAAGGAAACCACCTGATGCTAGGAAATAGCCATCCTGAAAGATTAGAGGAAACATTCTTTGGAGTTCACACAGTACTAGGAATAGGGGCTGTTAACCACCAGCCATAGTGGAAAACCTCATAACCAGTGAAGCATCTAATAGAGTACTCAGAAGTATCTTATTTCAGTAGTGGGAAATAATCAGCCTTAGGCTAAATGCTGCTCTGATCTTGCCTAAATAAATCTTAAAAGAAGACACAGAAAGATCAAACGGTTTTCAAGTATCTTAATTGTATCCCAGAAAAAAAAGATCAAGAATGTTTACAAAAACACAAAAACGTCCAGCACCTAACAAGGTAAAATTCACAATACCTGAAATCAAAATTTAAAATCACCAGGCACGCATGCAAATAGGCAGGAAAATATGACCTATAATGAGAATAAAATTCAATCAATGGAAACCAAACCAGAAGTGACATAGATGTTAGAATTAGCAGTCAAGGACATTAAAAGTCATTATAACAGTATTATATATATCTTTAAAAATTTAAGTAGAGACATGAGAAGATATAAAAATGATCCAAATCAAGTTTCTAGAAAGGAAAACAATGTCTGAAATGAAAAATACAGTGATGGGGTTAATAGAAAATTAGACATCGCAGAAATAAAGATGAATGAACTTGAAGACAGAGCAATAGCAACTGTCCAGTATATCTTTATTTGCTGATGATATGGCTGACTATGTGGAAAATATGCAAAAATTAATTGTATTTCTATATATTATATTAACAACAAATAGAAATCAAAATTTACAGAAAATACAGTAGCACCTCAAAATATGACATACTTAGGGGTAAACCTGACAAAAAATATGCAAGATCTGTACACTGAAAACTATAAAACATTAATGAGAGAAATTAAAGAAGATCTAAATGGAGAGATATACTATGTTAAAGGCTCTGAAGACTCAATAGTTAAGATGTCAGTTCTTTCCAAATTGACCTATATATTCAATCCTAATTAAAACCCCAGTTGGTTTTTTCGGGGGGGGGGGTAGAAATTTACAAGGTAATTCTAAATTTATATTAAAATGCAAAAGATCTAAATTAGCCAAAACAGCTTTATAAAGAACAGTTAGAGAATTAACTCTGCCTGATTTCAAGGCTATTATAAAACAAAAGTAATCAAGACAGTGTGGAAATGGCATAAAGATTGATAATAGATTAACAGAACAGAAGAAAGACTCAAAAAAATATATGGCCAAAAAGAAAAAATTTAGACTGACAAAAAAAATATGGGCAGACCAACACATATGGACAACTGATTTTTGACAAAGGTACAAAGGCAGTTCAATGGAAAAAAAAATTCTTTTCAGCAAATGGTACTGGAAAAATTGGATGTCTATATGTAAAAAAAGAGAGAACTTCAATCCATCAATCCATACTTCATACCATACATAAAACTTAACTCAAAATGAATCATACATTTAAATATAAAATCTAGAAGTATTAAACTTCTGGAATAAAACATAAAATATAAAAAGACAAGCTACAGAATGGGAGAAAATACTTTGTCCATTTTAAATATTGAGTTGATTTCCTTATTATTACACTTCAAGAGTATTATAGAAAAAATTCTGTGTCAGATGAATGTTTTGGAAATATTTTCATTCAGTTTACTGTTTCTGTTTGTCCTTTTATTCTTTAAACAGTCCTTTAAAGAACAGACATTTTTAATTTTGATAAAATCTATTTTATCAGTTTATTCATTTATAGTTCATGCTTTTGGTGTCACATTGAAGAAATCTTTGCCTAACCCAAGGTCACAAATGTTTCCTCCTGTATTTTCTTCTAGAAGTTTTACAGTTCTAGATTTTAGGACTATAATCCATTTTGAGTTATTATATAGTGCAAGGTATAAATCAAAGTCAAAAAGGTTTTTAAAGTTTAAAAACATTTATAAATCAATAAAGGATTTGTATCCAAAGTATATAAAGAATATTCAAAATTCAATAATAGAAAACATACAACCCAGTGAAATAAGCAAAAACAATGAGCAGATGCTTCTCCAAAGATGATATACAGATAAGCATATGAAAAGATGCTCAGTATCATTAGTTATTAGAAAAATGCAGATAAAAACTGCAGCGATGTACCACTACTTACCATAAGAATGTCTGAAATTGAAAAGACTGATCAAACCAAGCGTTGGCAAGGATGTGGAGGAAATAGAACTTTCATAGGCTGCTGCCCAGAATTCTAAATGGTACAAACACTTTGGAAAACAATTTGGTGGTTTTTTGGAAAAGTTAAGCATACACTTGTTATGTGATTCATCCTTCCTCTCCTAGCTGTTTACCAAAGAGCAGTGAAAGCCTGTGTCTATACAGAGCTGCCGTGAATGTTCATAGAAACTTTCTGTGATAGCTGAAAACTGGAAACAACCCAAATGTCCATCTATAGGTGAATGGGCAAACACATTTTGTATATTCCTATGTATTAGTTTCTTAGAGCTGCCATAACAAAATGGGTGGTTTAAACAACAGATATTTATTGTCTCACAGTTCTGGAGGCTAGAACTCCAAAAGCAAGGTGGTGAATATGTTTGCTATTCTTATTGTGATAATTGTGATCAGGCAGGCAAAATGACTAGAGACAAAACTAGTTCAGTCAGTGGAATGAAACAACACAGAGAAATAATCCAGTTACTGGCAATGTTGAGCACCATTACCCAGGACAAAGGAAACAGTAGTTCTCCCTGCTAGCATCTCTGTCATGTCAGTTTTGCTCTTGTATTAATTTAATTGACATAGTGGGAACCCTCCTTTGTCTGTTTCACCGCTAGTTGCCATGAATTAGGCAGAGAGAGTCAGCAGAAGGGAGGGGCTGTCACATACTCTGATCCAACTATGTAGGTAGGTGCTGACCCACATTGTCAAGGCATGAATGATGGAATCTTAACCTATTTCCCTGTCTTTTTTGTTCTTTTAATGAGTCCCTTTTTTTTAAAATTAGGGAAGCAAGAGAAAGGATTCCTGTGTGTTCCTCCTAGGCAGTGTTCTGTGTAAATTGATTTAAGTATCAGTTTTGCCAAGTATTGGATCCTTAGGCAAGATATTTTATTTTCTGGATCTTACTCAGTTTCTTTAGCTGAACGATAGAAATAATTACATTTATTGCAATTCAACCAGACTTGATAACATCTGCAGTTATTCCACGTTAACGCACTTTAAGAAGAGGTTTTTTTGTTGATTTAATAAGCTCTGATGGTACTATTTGCCAGCCATTGTTCTTAGCAGTATACAAACATGAATTCATTTAATTTTAATAACGATAATATGATGTGGGTATTATTTTTCTCATTTTTAAAGGTGGAGTAACTTACCCAATGTCACAGAGCCATAAAGGGCAGAGCTGGGGTTCGAACTAGAGCACATTCTGGCCACACAGTCTGTGTTCTTCACCAACACACATGCTGCCTTATATTTCGGATTAGATGTAAAGTTTTAACAGGATAAGAAAGTAACGTACCTTACTAAAAAGGACAATCAGTTGTGCTGAAGCAACAGTTTGCATTATCCAACATTAAATAATACCTGTGCTTAATGATTTTTACTCTGTACCAAATTTTGTAGCACACAGTATGCAGATACACATATTGATTGCTGACTTGTCACACAGTTAATGCTCAGTTAGCCAAACTGACAAAACACAGAGAGCAAGCAATAGCCAGTCATTTACATTTGGCTTGTGAATATCTAATATGCTAGAGCAATATGGAGAGGATTTTTGTCTGCAGTTCCCCTTCCTAAATGTCCTTTCCCTCGTGCATTTACTACATTGTCCCTCAGACATTCTGCAAGAGGTCAGTAAATTTTCTCTAACTTTATCTCATTAAAAATATCATTTTCTATACTTCTGGAATCATTGTACTCTTTCAGCCTTTACGAATCTGTAACTCATGTTTATTCAGTAAGCTCTTTGAAATCAAAGCTGGGTCTGCTCCAGGTTATAGATGTTGTCAGCAGCAGGCGTGTTGTATCTGGAGGGTCAACTCTGGACAGTTGTGTCTCCCTTGGAACAATGGATAGAAGAGTTCTGATATGGCTCCTGGCTTAATGGAGCGTCATCTACAGGGGACCAGGGGAGGCATGGCCACAGGGTGACACTTATTTCCATCCCTGTGGCCCAGCTCCTTACTCACTGCTCTGCATCTAACCATCGAAGTACAGTAATAATCATGAGGGATTCAAACACCATTGTTAGAGGATCTTCAGATGGTGAGAAAGATGTCTTCACTTTATTAAACTGAAATCCAGTAAAGATAAGAGCCATCAATGTCGATTTTTGCTTATCATTCTTAAAAGTCAGCCAGGATTCTACTCCTTATATTTTGTCTGCTTCAGGTGACTGGGCTCTCAAATAAGAGATTCAGGAATAGAGGTCATTAGTGATCACTTTACCCTCAAAGCTGAGAGGCTGGAGATGATGCAGGTCAAATCAAGTGTGTCAGTGAGACCTGGGAACTAGTGCTTTGGCAGTTTAAAATCAGGATTCTGGTCTTCTGTGAGCATCTGTCTATGAAATGTCACCCATTTCTCAAAGATGAGTCACTGGAAATAAGATGATGTATTTATAGGATAAAGAGAGGGAATATTTGAAAATCATTAGAATTCTTTTTCCTAATATTAACTTAGAGTCAGTTTTTAATGAAGTAAATGACAGCACTAAAAAAATGATTTATTTGAATTCCTTTAGAGGAAGTTACTCAATTTTCTTCCACCAAATGACCTGCTTCCTGGGAATCTAAGGAGATGGTCCATGTGTGAAGAAAAGGAAAAATCCACAAAAGCTTGGTGGAAGATGGAAGAAATTAAGATTGAGTCGACCCCTGCTGTGTACATGAAAGGCTTGAGGCCAGATAGACGGGGATTATCTTGGAATACTGTCCCCAGATCATGTTTACTGTTACTACTTTCCCACTGTACAAAGGTGTGGGAAAGTATGCCCCTTCTTTCTACCTCAAAGACCTCTGGCAGCATTGAATACTCCACTGGTGCTTGGATTTCTTCTCCCATCATTGTGGCAGGTCTCTTCAGAGCAAAGATTTGAGGCACATGAATATGGTTGACCAGCCTGAGATATCCATGAAAACCCATGGCAGAAAAAGAAATTACCAAGTGTGTAAAAATGTTTCTGCCGTTTCAATTTTAGAATGTTAGAAAGAGACTTTTAAAATTGAAAGTAGCCAATGGCTTGAAATATCTATTAGTTTTCTTAATAAATGCATAAATGAAACTGGACCCTTCATCTCTCAAAAAAAAAAAAAAATAGAGTGGATAGAACTGTCATTTCCCAAAGTCACTTTTTTCAAAGCCTTTGACTCTCCACTTTGAAAAGGATGACGTTCAATAAGAGCTAAAAGCCTCACGTTAGTCACCCCTTTTTGAGCTTCTTTTGAATGTGATCTCTGATCATGGTGTTTCTGTAGAGACTCCCTTTATTAACAGCTGCCCAGCCATCCATTAAAATGACAAGCGAAGGGCCACATGGCGGGGCTGACTGCACTTAGTGCAACACTGACGGGAGAGATGGCAAAAAAGGTTTCCGCCAGTCGGTTGTAAAGATACCTCTACACCTGGGACCAGAGGGAGGACTTTCAAGTTAAAGCACAGAATAATCTTTGAAACTCCAGGGATCAGAAATGGAATTGTGACACGTTGGTGCCAGATGAATCAAAGTGATTTTAAATTAGTATTAGAAATCTAAGAATGTAAAGCTTGTTAGAGGATTTGCTACAATAATTCTCCGATTATTACTTCTTGTTGATGGATTAAACTATCATCTTTATGAAGTTCTGTGGACACCCTTGCGTAGATAACACCTTTCATTGCTACCTCTTTAATTACAGTCAAACCTAGATTATTTATACTAATGTAGAGTTAAGATGGATGACAGACAACTGTAGGTAACCCCCCTGGGATTTTTTTTTTTAATACCTATGCTTCTTGCTTTCCCAGAGATCAAATTCTATACAGCAAAGTTTGAGAAAGATAAATGTAAAGACTACTTCTTTGACACAGGCCTTTTAAAAGACTCATTCTTTCTACGTCAGAGACCTCTGGCGGCATTGATTAACGTGAGCAACAGTGAGTTGGACTGACAAGTAAATGCTACATGCTTTCTATATGTTTGACCCCAAAAAAGCATTTTTAATACATAAAAGTAGTAAACAACAGGTCCATGTGTTTTCTTATTAACTTTTTATTTTTTGAAATAACTGCACTTACAAGAAGTTGCAGAAATAGAATTGAATAGAATTCTGTGAACCCTTCACCCCTCTTTCCCCAGTGGTGATACCTTTTACAACTGTAGTTATAAAACCCACTAAATTGACACTGGCACTATACCATTAACTAGATTACAGGCCTTATTCAGTTTTCACCAGTTTTTACATGAACTCATTGTGTGTGCATGTGCGTGTGTAACTTATATGGTTTTATGGGCAAGCTCTACCACACTTTTGAGAAACAGATTATTCCAGTCATATATTAGAGTAGCCCACATGAAATGTCAACATTTGGTCAGTTGTAAATTGACTATGAGTTAAAAATTTGATATAAATATAATTCCATTTTTACTATTGAGAATTTACAACAGTAGTGTGTCTTTATTTTGTTTGGTTCTTAAGTTTATCTTTATTTTTATATTTTTCCACAGAAGTAAACAACATAATGTCTTTGAAAGAAATGCAGAATCCTTTTTTATATCTATTTAAACTGAAACATCATATACAGCTGAAGCAGGTAGAAGCATCATTTGGCCTCTGGAAAACCTCTGTTAGTGAAAGGATATTCAATGATAGTTCAAAACTTTCATTCTGTAGCTTTGTAGTATTGTCTGAAGTCAGGGAGCCTGATTCCTCCAGTTGTGTTTTTCTTTCTCAGGATTGCTTTGGCAATTCAGGGTCTTTTGTGTTTCCATATAAATTGTAAACATTTTTGTTCTAGTTCTGTGAAAACTGCCATTGGTCATTTGATAGGAATTGCACTGAATCTGTAGATTGCTTTGGGTAGTATAGTCATTTTGACAATATTGATTCTTCCAAACCAAGAACATGGTATATCTCTCCATCTGTTTGTGTCATCTTTGATTTCTCTCATCAGCATCTTATAGTTTTCTGAGTACAGGTCTTTTGCCTCCTTAGGTAGGTTTATTCCTAGGTATTTTATTCTTTTTGATGTGATGGTAAATGGGATTGTTTCCTTAATTTCTCTTTCGATCTCTTATTGTTAGTGTATAGGAATGCAAGAGATTTCTGTGCATTAATTTTGTATCCTGCAACTTTATCAGATTCACTGATGAGCTCTAGTAGTTTTCTGGTAGCATCTTTAGGATTTTCTATGTATAGTATCATGTCATCTGCAAGCAGTGACAGTTTTACTTCTTCTTTTCCAGTTTGGATTTCTTTTATTTCTTTTTCTTCTGATTGCCATGGCTAGGACTTCCAAAACTATATTGAATAATAGTGGTGAGAGTGGACATCCTTGTCTTGTTCTTGATCTTAAAGGGAGTGCTTTCAGTTTTTCATCATTGAGAATGACGTTAGCTGTGGGTTTAACAGTATGGTACTGGCACAAAAACAGAAATATACATCAATGGAATAGGATAGAAGGTCCAGAGATAAACTCACATACCTATGGTCAACTAATCTATCCCAAAAGGGACAAGAATATACAATGGAGAAAAGACAGTCTCTTCAATAAGTGGTGCTGGGAAAACTGGACAGCTACATGTCAAAGAATGAAATTAGAACACTCCCTAACACCATGCACAAAAATTAACTCAATAAGGATTAAATACCTAAATGTAAGGCTGGATACTGTAAAACTCTTAGAGGAAAACATAGGCAGAACACTCTTTGACAAAAATTGCAGCAGTATCTTTTTTGATCCGCTTCTTAGAAAAATGAAAATAAAAACAAAAATAAACAAATGGGGCCTAATAAAACTTAAAAGCTTTTGCACAGCAAGGAAAACCATAAACAAAACAAAAAGACAACCCACAGAATGGGAGAAAATATTTGCAAATGAAGTAACTGACAAGGGATTAATCTCCAAAATACACAAATAGCTCATGCAGCTCAATATCAAAAAAAAAAGCCCAATCAAAAAATGGGTGGAAGACCTAAATAGACATTTCTCCAAAGAAGACATACAGATGGCCAAAAAAGCAGTTGAAAAGCTGCTCAACCTCACTAATCATTAGAGAAATGCAAATCAAAACTACAGTGAGGTATCACCTCACACCAGTCAGAATGGCCATCATCAAAAAAATCTACAAACAGTAAATGCTGGAGAGGGTGTGGAGAAAAGGGAACTCTCCTATGCTATTGTTCGAGTGTAAATTAGTAACAACCACTATGGAGAACAGTATGGAGGTTCCTTAAAAAACTAAATATAGAACTACCATAGGATCCAGCAATCTCACTCCTGGACATATATCCAGAGAAAACCATGATTCAAAAAGATACATGCATCCCAATGTTCATTGCAGCGCTATTTACAATAGCCAAGACATGAAAGCAACCTAAATGTCCATAGACAGAGGAGTAGATAAAGAAGATGTGGTACATACATACGATGGAATATTACTCAGCCATAAAAAAGAATGAAATAATGCCATTTTGCAGCAACATGGATGCACCTAGAGATTATCATACTAAGTGAAGTAAGTCAGAGAAAGACAAATAGCATATGATGTCACTTATCTGTGGAACCTAATAAAAAATGATACAAATGAACTTTACAAAACAGAAACAGACTCACAGACCTCAAAATCAAACTTATGGTTACCAAAGGGGAAACATGGGGTAAGTGATGAATTAGGAGATTGGGATTAACATATATACACTACCATATATGAAATAGATACCTAATAAGGACGTACTGTATAGTACAGGGAAATCTACTCAATATTCTGTAATAACCTATTTGGGAAAAGAATCTGAAAAAGAATGGGTTATATGTATATGTATAACTGATTCACTTTGCTATACACCTGAAACTAACACAACATTGTAAATCAACTATGCTCCAATAAAAAAATTTTTTTTTAATTTCATTCTGGGAATCTGATTTTCAAAACTGAGTCTCAAAAGAGATCTAAATTTGTTTTAAATAACAATCAATTAGTTGAAAGCTAACCCACAAACAGTAGTTCAGAATTTGTTGCAAACTTAAGGAGTGTCCAATAAGATAGTATATCAACACTTGGCTACAGTAGAGAAGGTGAAAAAATTGGACAGATGGGCACAGTAATTGATAGGTGATCAAAAGTTGAGAACTGTTTTGGAGAGGATCAATGCCTGTGACAAGCAAAATAGAAATTGTATGACAATAAAAAGCTATCTGGACAGGGTCTGGATGTTGTTAAAGCACATGATATGCATAGAAAGCACCACTGCAACTAGAAAAGATTTTTGCTGACAGTATTGTGGTCTGTTAAACCCATGTGAAACAACTACCAACATCATCATTTGCATGTACCAGACTCACTGGAACTTTCTCCAGTGGACTACCTTCACATTCCTCATTTGGACTCCAAATAAAGAAACCTCCCTCAGTAAAGAAGTATGGAGAGCTAGGACAATTTATGCTATCTAAAACTACCCAATTTTAAAAAATTGAATGTAATATTTAATATGTTAGTATAAGAAAATTTTAATGCTAGTGGTGCATATGGGTTGACTAAAACTTTTTTCCAGAAATTGCAGAATTTTCATTATTGTTTACAAGAACAACAATTTCATATAATATAAACTGTTCCAGAAAACAAAAAATAGGAGGACATTCCTCAACTTATCTCTGACAACAAAGTCAGACAAGTATTGTATAATAAAGGAAAATTATGGAACAATATCACTCACTAATCTACATGAAAAAAAATCCTAGACATGATAAGAGCATAGTAGATCCAGTAATATAAAGAATAAAAACTACATTCTGACCAAGTTGGGATTATTCTGGAGATACAGGAGTGGCTACCAGTAAAAAAAAATCTCTAAACATAATTCATCACATTAACACAGGTGAAAAAAGTACAGACACTTCAATAGGGACACAAAGGACAGTTGATAAAATTCCACACCTGTTCACAATTTAAAAAAAAAAACTCTTGGCAAAGTCATGGTAAGAAATAGAACGGAATTCTCTTAGTATGATTAAGGTTATCTACTCACAACCTACATCTGACATCATAATGGTAAAACATTAGAAGCGTTCCCTTGAAAATCAAGAGTAAGAAAATTGTGGCCACCGCCACCATATCCATTCCACATTGTTCTGGTGATTCTGGACAGAGAGTTAAAACAAGAAAGAGAAACAAAGAATATAAGGATTAGAAAGGAGAAAATAAAACTGTCATTATTCACATCAGGTTGTGTACATAAAAATCCCAAAACAACCTACAAATTATAATAATAATCAATAATAGAGGTAACCAAGTTTAAAATTAATATTGAAAAGTCAGTTTCATTTCTGTACACAATTTCTGTAACACAAGTTAGAAATTGTAGTTTTAAAAGAGAAACCAATTTAATGACAACAATAACAACAATAAAAGAGTACCTAGGAATAAATTTTACAAACCATATACAGGACAGTCTCAGAGAATATTTTTAAATGTTATTGAAAGACATTAAAGATTACTTAAATAAATGAAAAGATATACTTAATGGGGAGAAAGATTCAATGTTGTAAAGATATCAGTACTATTGTAAAGATTGTAAATTTGTACATTTTGTAAAGATACCAATTTCCACCAATTTACTTATACACTATTTGCAGTGCGTGCCAAAATCCAAACTGGCATTCTGTTAGAGAATTTGACAATTCATTCCAAAATATATGTAGAAAAGAAAATAGCAAAAGAAAAAAAAAGTAGCTAGAAGATGATGAGAGGACTTGACCTACCAGATCTCAAAACTTATTCTGTCTGTAGTAATTAAAACATTGTTTAATTGGATGTAAGGATAGACATATTGTCAGTGGATCCAAGTAGAACTCATAAAAAGACACCTACATAGAAACTTAAGTGATAGAAGTGGCATTACACATCTATAGGAAAGGCAGGCCAAATTGGATCCCTATTTTATACCCTACATAAATTGATTCTAGGTATTTTTAAAACTTAACTATGTAAAGTAAAACTTAAAACTTTTAGAGGGAAGTGAAAGAGCATTTTTGCAACCTTCAAGTAGGGAAATTCATCTTCAAAAAGACAATGAAGTTCTAACTGTAAAATATTCAAAATTATGATGTTAAAATTAAAGACTTATGTTAAACAAAAGACATCATAAAGTGAAAGGAGAAGCCATAAAAGCAAGAAGGTATTTATAACATATAATTGACAAATGATCAGTATTCAAAATTATATACAAAAATCTAAAAACCTCCTACAAATGAATTAAAAAAACCCATACACAGTGGGGGTGGGGTGAGGTGGGAAGGATTTGGCAAAAGGTACTTATTTCACTGAAGAGAAAATATATATATTTTTTTGCCACAAAATTCACCATTTTATTTATTGTTTCACATCTTTATTGGAGTATAATTGCTTTACAATGGTGTGTTAGTTTCTGCTTTATAACAAAGTGAATCAGCTATACGTACACACACATCCCCATATCTCCTCCCTCTTGCGTCTCCCTCCCACCCTCCCTATCCCACACCCCTCTAGGTGGACACAAAGCACCGAGCTGATCTCCCTGTGCTATGCGGCTGCTTCCCACTAGCTATCCATTTTACATTTGGTAGTGTATATATGTCAGTGCTACTCTGAAGAGAAAATATTAATCAAAACACATTCAACTTCATTAGTAATCAGGGAACTGCAACTTAAGATCATAATGAAACACCATTTTACACCTGTTAAATGGGTTAAAAAATAATTATATAAGACATCTGGCAACAGCAACTGTTGAGAATGTGTATTAATGGAAATTTATGTTCTGCTGGTGGGTGTAAATTGATTTAACCATCCTGAAAAACAATTTGACATTGTCTTGGAAAGCTGAACACCTGAATACTTATGTCACTAGCTGGCTTTGAACTGTCCCCCAGTGTTAGCATGCCTGTTCTTCCTTTACTAACAGAACACCCCCAAGTTTTAGCTGAACGTATGGCCACCCAGCTACAGAGTAACCTCCCTAGTCTCTGCAGATAGGTGTGGCTAGAAGACTGAGTTCCGGCAACAGGATGTGAGAAGCAATTTACGCAACATCCAAGCCATGTCTTTAAAGATGCCAGATTCTCTTTCCCCTGTCCCGGTGGCTGGGACACAGAACTGGACAGCTGCCTTGACTCAGTGATGGAAGACCCACGTTGAGAGGAGCAGAGCCAGTGCCCCAGCCAGAGGCATGGATGGAATGGAACCAGAGGAGCCCAGGCAGCTTAAATGGTGGTGCTGGTAGTGTTCCGGTTACCACCGTACCATTATTCATTTCTGCATTTTTCTTCATAACCTACGTATGTTGTCTTGTATGCTTCAAGTATCGTAGAATGCAAAGTTAAGGAAAAAAACAAAGGAGAGCCGTTCTCTTTGGCCCCCTACAAATCTGCATTCTGTCGAGCATGTGTCTCTGAAAGGTGAGCACTGTTCCTGCCAGACAAGTCAGAGAGACTCCCGGGCTGCATCCTGAGGCTCAGGCCTCAGCCAGACTCCTGGTGGCCCCTCTGGGAAAGCCGTCCTCTCTGCCTTCAGTTGTTCGTGTGATGAAGAAAGATACTATTTATTAAAAGTCTCACATGCACTAGCCCATAGATCTCTCTACCATCATCTCGCCACAGATCCAGCGCTAGCATTTCAGTCCTTAATGTCCCCTTTGGAATGCCAGCCCCTTCCTGTATTTCCTTGGTGGTCCTTAATCCCAGCTTTACAGACTTTGGGCTGCTCTTCACCCCTGGCTCTATCTTGATCCCTTCCTTCTGTTCTCGTCCCCAGTCCTCTCTGAGGCCTTTCTTCACACCTGGAACAGAGTTCTCTTTCACAAACCAATCCGTCTCCCTTTTCTTTACTTATATTCTTTTCGTCTCTTAACTTCTCCATGAAACCCTTCCTGACTAGCTAGAAGGCGATTTAAAATCTCTTCACATGGGCTTCCCTGGTGGCGCAGTGGTTAAGAATCCGCCTGCCAATGCAGGGGACACGGGTTCGAGCCCTGGTCCGGGAAGATCCCACATGCTGCGGAGCAACTAAGCCCGTGTGCCACAACTACTGAGCCTGCTCTCTAGAACCCGCGAGCCACAACTGCTGCACCCATGTGCCACAACTACTGAAGCCCGCACACCTAGAGCCCGTGCTCCGCAACAAGAGAAGCCACCACAATGAGAAGCCAGCGCACTGCAATGAAGAGTAGCCCCCACTCGCCGCAACTGGAGAAAGACCGCGTGCAGCACCGAAGACCCAACGCAGCCAAAAATAAAATAAATTTTTAAAAATGCTTAAAAAAATGAATCTTTAAAAACAAAATCTCTTCACATTAATTTTGCTAATTATCTGAGGGGTATATTAAAAACACTATTGTTTTCAATAACAAAAGTTGGGAGGTACAACCTAGAAAGTATTGCCAAGCTACACTGTAGAAGAGAAGGTGGGTTTGAAGCTGAGGCTGCCCGTGACATCTTGGACAGGTAGCTGCTGGCATCCGACCAGCTCCTTCACCTTAGCCATCTGCCTCCAGGCCCACAGCAGCAGTACCAGACCCCACGTGAGAGGAAGGAAATTCCTCCCCCCACCCCTGGAGCTGGGGACTGTGAGATCGATGGCAGTGAGTCCTTATCCATTATCCACACCTCATTGCATCCACTGCCTCACACTCCTTATCTGTCTCTCCCCAACGCACTCACCTCTCTTTAGCTGCTGGGCTGTCTTGATTTAGTGAGTGTAATGTCCCATTCAGCTAGTTCTCTCGCTTCAGCCTGCCCTACCTTAACTCTTGACTTAGCAAAGCTTGGCCTCTCCATCCAGCTGCGGGGACTCTCTCTTCTTCCCCTTCTGTGTCTCCTCCACAGACTGACCCAAAAGATAGCCTGGGACCTGGCGCAGGGTCTCATTCCTCTCCGGTCGGATTAGAATCCCTATTGTCCGAAGCAAAAACTGGCAGCCCGCACTTCCTACATTCCTAACTTTTGACCAGCCTCCTGATGCTATAATAATAATCACAAAAACTAATACTTTGTGGGTACCTAATGTGTGTTTGGCATTATTTTTAAAGCACTTGACAAATATCATCCATTAAATTTACACAACCCAATGAGAAAGATACTAACATTATCTCTAGATAAGAAAACTGAGGTTTAAAGAGGTTATCTTTCTAGTACTTGGTAGAACAAGGATTCTAATCCTGACAAACTAACACCAAAAGCCTTAAAATCTTGAATTCCATACTGAGAAAACATAAAACTAGGCAATGCCTGATTCTCTGGAAGGTGCTCAATGAGTACAAAGCAAGCAATGAAAGCTGGCTGGCCATCAGTAAATGCTGTCAAATTCTAGTCTCCACTAATCAAAATACTGGTTACAGTTTGTGTGTTTTAGGAAACAGTTCTTATTCTTATGGAGGGATGCCAGACAAATTAACTTTTTTTTTTTTTTTTTTTTTTTTTTTTTTAAAGATTTATTTATTGATTGATTGATTGCTATGTTGGGTCTTCGTTTCTGTGCTAGGGCTTCCTGTAGTTGCGGCAAGCGGGGGCTACTCTTCATCGCGGTGCGCGGGCCTCTCACTATTGCGGCCTCTCCCGTTGCGGAGCACAGGCTCCAGACGCGCAGGCTCAGCAGTCGTGGCTCACGGGCCCAGCCGCTCCGCGGCATGTGGGATCCTCCCAGACCAGGGCGCGAACCCGTGTCCCCTGCATTAGCAGGCAGACTCTCAACCACTGCGCCACCAGGGAAGCCCCAAATTAACTTTTAATATTTTTTATTTTATTTATTTATTTTTGGCTGCACTGGGTCTTCGTTGCTGCACTCGGGCTTTCTCCAGTTGCGGCGAGCAGAGGCTACTCTTTGTTGCAGTGCACGGGCTTCTCATCGCGGTGGCTTCTCTTGTTGTGGAGCACGGACTCTAGGCACGCAGGCTTCAGTAGTTGTGGCACACGGGCTCAGTAGTTGTGGCTCACGGGCTTAGTTGCTGCACGGCATGTGGGATCTTCCCAGACCAGGGCTCGAACCCATGTCCCCTGCACTGGCAGGTGGATTCTTAACCACTGCGCCACCAGGGAAGCCCAACTTTTAATATTTTTTAACATTACATTTGCCATCAACAAAGTGAAAAGATAACCTAGCAAATGGAAGAAAGTATTTGCAAATCATATATCTGATAAGGAGTTAATATCCAAAATACATAAAGAACTCATACAACTCAATAATAACAACAATAGAAACAATCCAACAAAAAAATGGGCAGAGGAACTAAATAGTCATTTTCCCAAAGAAGACATACAAATGGTTGATAGGTACATGAAAAGGTGCTCAGCATCACTAATCATCAGGAAATGCAAACCAAAAATGCAATGAGGTATCACCTCACATCTGTTAGAATGGCCATCCTCAAAAGGACAAGAAATAACAAGTGCTGGTGAGGATGTGGAGAAAAGGAAACCCTGTGAACTATTGGTGGGAACGCAAATTGGTGCGGCCACTATGGAAAACAGTTTGGAGGTTTCTTACAAAATGAAACATAGAATGATCCAGCAGTTCCACTTCCGGGTATTTATCTGATGAAAACAAAAATACTAGCTCAAAAAGATATATGCACCCCCATGTACATTGCACCATTATTTACAATAGCCAAGAAATCGAAACAACCTAAGTGTCCATTAGTAGGTGAATAAATAAGGAAAGTATGGTATATATACACAATGGAATATTACTCAGCCATAAAGAAGAATGAAGTCTTGCTATTTGTGACAATATTGCTGGACCTTGAGGGCATTATGCTAAGTGAAATAAATCAGACAAAGACAAATATGGGGAGTGCCTAAAATAACAACAGAAAGCCCCCCAACAACAGAGAACAGATTGGTGGTTGCCAGAGGCAAGGGGTGGGCAAAATATGTGAAGGAGGTCAAAAGGTACAAATTTCCAGTTATAAAATGAGTACGTTCTGGGGACGTCATGTGCAGCACGGTGACTCTAGTGAACAACACTGTATCGCATACTTGAAACTTGCTAGGAGAGTAGATCTTGAAAGTTCTCATCACAAGAAAAGAAATTTGTAACTCTGTGTAGTGACAGATGTTAACTAGACTTATTGTGGTGATAATTCCTCAATATGCACAAATATCAAATCATGTTGCACACCTGAAACTAATATAATGTTATATGTCAGTTACACATACCTACACACATACAAGCTCAAACTGTCAAGTGTCACCCAATATGAAGTGGACAATTTGCATAGCCTTGTAACTAATAAAGAAGTTGACTTCATAATATTAAAAAACTGAAAAAGGATATCTCCAGGTCTTGATGATTTCACGGCAGAATTCAACCAAATGCATGAAGAATCAACACCAATTCTACACAATCTTTTCCAGAAAATAGAAGATAAGGGAACATTTTCCAGCTCATTTTATGATGCAGGTATTAACCTGATACCAAACTAAACAAAAATAACACAAAAAGAAAACTATAGATCAGTGTCCCTCATAAAAAAATAAAATCACATCCTTTTCTTGCCCATATCCACGTATCTCAGAACTTTGACTCCTTCATGGTCTTTGCCTCAGTTCCTGATCCCTGCCCAGAACTTCCTCTTTGCTCAAGACCTCTCCCTGCTGGCCCTGTGTCAGCATCTCACCCCCTGCAGAAATGAGCCTCGTTAGCACAAGGGTGCTGCCCCCTTGGGCATGGAAACTCTGGGAAGCTAGTCTTGAGGTCTACCCAATCCAAGTGTGGCAGAGAGAAATACCTGGAATTCTTTAACTTGGGATTTTACGTGAAAATAGCAAAACGATATACTGAATATGACTGAACACCTACTTGGAAATGAAAATTATACAGAGTTTGTTTTATGCATGTAAAAGGGCATTTTTATCCAAGGCCAGAGCTGAGGAACCTTAGAACTCATGACTTCTGACCCAGAGATCGGCTGAGATGCTCCAGGCAGACTTACCTCTTAACCGCCGTAGAATGTTGGGAAAGTTCTTAACTGTCACTGAGAGCAGTGTCCAGCCACATCTCCTCACGCACCTGACGGAGCAGGAACTCTGTAGGAGTTTGAAACCAATATATAGTCATATATTTCTGCTGGACTGAGTGTCCCCAAAAGAAATCAGATTGGAGGGAAAAACCGTAAGAGTCCTGAGAGGGGATCCTTGTGAATAACGACAGAGCAGGGCAATGCACGTCTGCCAGAGAGCAGAGATGCCCTGTGCCCTGACCAGCTTCTCTACCCACCTACCCCCTCCCCAGGGGGGAGTGTACTCCAGAGAGGAGAGGGCTGTGGTCCAAAGGAACAAACTGGGTCCCTTGCACTCTAGTTGATCGATGGAGTGGTGACCCAGCGGAGACAGCCAGCAGTGTGGGGAGTGGCCTGTGTGAGAGGAGACGGGAGCATAGAGGCCAAGCAGGGGGTTCTAAAAGCCTGTGGGCCTTTCTGAAGCAAGCCCCCAGGCCTCCTTCCAGGTACTTCTGGAAGAAAAGTGAACTTACCTTCCTAGAAGTAGGGATATTCAGGTACAGATGAAAACACACTTTAAAGTCCTGTGGAACAATTTGGAAGAAGGATCATGAAGGGGGAGAAATAGGATCTTTGCTGGGAAGAGAAGCCGGGGGCCAGAGCAGGGAGAATGGCAGGGTCACTACGAATGGGGAGTGGATGCCCTCGGCAGCAAGTGAAACTGGCTGTAAACTAAGCAGGATGTATAAGGAGTGCGGATCTGAACCTGGAATTCTTCCCCACGAGGGATGGATGGTAGCCCTTAGCCGGGTGGACGGGGCAGTCATCCTGGTCCAGTCTGTAGCCCCTCCCCGTGTCTCCGTTGATCAGCTCTTCACCGGCTGTCCCCTCCGTGCTTTGTGCCCTTATTTCTGAGACCTGGACTTGGCTTAGGCAGCTGCTCACAGGGCAGCCTCTGTGTGTAACGTCCGATCCCTTTATTTCACGGCAGGCTCCGCTTGCCCACACGCACTGGGTCCTGCGAGGTTTGCTCTGGCCACAGCGGGGCTGCCTCCCTCTCCAGCCCAAGTCTGCTGTGCCTGTTTCCGTGTTTTCTTTGACAACTGCATTCTCTTTGGGACCTGGCTTCTTCCTACATGCTACAGTAATCAGACTGGCGATTCAGATCCAGCTCAGGAGCTGAATATCAGTTCAAAAGAATCCCTATTGGACAAAAAATGGGAGTAGAGTTTAACATTTTTAACATGAAAGGTCGGTTCCTGCTTGAAATAGGAGCTGAAAAGTGTCCCCACTAGCCCAAAGCATGGACACCAATTCCTTCCTACGCAACCAAAGGCCGTGGGCCTCTCTCTAGCCTCCCAGCCCATCCCCTTGCCATAGTAGCTGATGGCATGTATATTTGGCCAATTTTGTGTCTATAATCAATGCAGACCTCCACAGAGCAGGTCCTGAGGCTTAACTGCCCACCTCTGGTTATTTTGCTTCTTTCTTAACTTCCCACCCCGTACACTGCTAACCTAATCTGTAGGTAACCTGCTTACCTGCCTGGTCTAGACTCTTGCTTCCCCTCCCTGTTGTCCCCTTTAGAGGGCACCCAGGTAACAGAAGTCTGGCTTCACAGGAAGAAGGATCTGGAAGGTGTAGTCGAGACGTTGAACTCCAGAAGGCAGTTGAAGAGGGAAAAAAGTAGACACCGTAGGTTCACGTAGACACGTCTGGAGTTTGGAAATTCAGGTTTTGGGAGCCATACAGTCCCCGGGGTGCGGGGTTGGCGTCTGTGGCAAAGACCCATGCTGTTAAGGAAAGCACGCAGCTTCTGGTTCTTACTCTGCCCGGTTGAGTGAATTTGAGCAGGTCACTGACTTTCTAATCTTGGCTCTTCATCCAGATTTCAGGGAGGGTGGGGAAAAGCTGGAGAGGGTGATCCCTTGGAACTTGGTGGGTGTGGAGATCCAGAGGCGGGGATGGGCAACCTCAGGAGGTGCTGAGATGGCTCAGCTGCTGTTTTATGACCCCTGCCACATCTGTGTGGCCCGTGAAAGCTCTTGATGCTGGTGTTTTCCTGTGTCTCCTGACTTCCGTCGCTCATTAAGCTGCTTGCTCCCAAGACTCTCAGGACACCAGGAAGAATCCTGAGATCCCTTTACCTAGCGCAGGGCACTTCTCCATCTGTTTCCCTTACTAGCATGTTGAACAGCATTGAATAGACAGCTTTCCAGCTGTAAGAAAGACATTAAAGTCTGAGGCAAGAGCAGCCTCATTCTGTCAGCTTTTCCCTTTTCATTTTTAACTTAACAATCATTTTTCATTAAAAAATATATATGTTATGAGGTGAGTGGCACTCCCTCACTTAAAACCTTAGATGATGTCCCGTTGCCAATACGTTAAATCAAGCTCCGTGGCAGGGAACTCACAATTCTTCACAAACTGGCCCAAGCCTTCCTTCCCAGTGTCATCTCCCGTCCCGAGCTCCCACTCTGGTCCCTCTGGCTCCTTCAGAGAGCCTGGAACGTGCCGACTGCTCTCAGGCCTCTGTGTTTCTGCTCAGGTTGCTGCTGCTTCTCTGTCCTCTGCCTCGGAAGCGTCCCTCTGTAACCCCTTCATCATCTTGTTACCCCTCCCGCCTCTTTCCTCCTTGAAAGGCACCGGCCCTCCCCTCTCCATGCTCCAAAAGTCCCTTCACTTCTTCTCATTTTTGCACACAGTCTTATTATTTAACTTTCATATGTGTCTTGTCTTGCCAACTGTTAAAACTTTTCGGGCAGTAGGGATGGTTCTTACATTTGTTTTATGCTCCCCATGTTGCCTGATGCAGTACACACATGTAGCTGTTCAGTAAATGTTGGAATAAAATACAGGAAAAGAAAGTAAACAAACCAACCCCTTGGAAGGTGTTCCAGCCCTGAGTTTTCTTTCTAAAACCCCCATGTCCGTCCTCACTGCCCTCAGGGTTCAGGTCGGTGGATCAACATTGATGGTGCTATTGCGCGTCTGGCCCAGAGGCAGGAGGTAACTGAAGCCAGTCTTCCAGACAGTAACCAAGGAGAGCAGAAACCTTCCGGACATGGCTTTCAGGATGCCCGAGTCTGGCATATTGAGATTAGACTAAGACACGAAAAAAGGAGTCGCCTGCAGCTACGCCTGCAGAGAATTTATCTAGTTAGAATCCATCTAATCTTATCTTAAGTAGACAAACTGTTTTATTCAAAGTTTAAAATGGAGATTTTGAGAAAATTGACAAAGTAGATAACTCAATACAGCTTTTATTTTTCTGGATGTCTTTTAAGTGACAGATTATGTCTTAGAAGTCTTGGTTTATCTACCTTTTCAAAAGAAAGCCGACTGAGTTTCCTCTCTGTGATTTCCCTCAGGAATAAGAGATGAGAAAGATTTATTATGGTAATTGAAAAATTGAAAGCAGAAAGATTTTTAAAGTATTAAGGAAGCTAGTGATAGCATTTGAAATCATTCTTACTGACTATTCCCAGAACATATATTATAAATATTTACACAACATAGGTAATAGTGTGCATCAGAACACAAACACTGTATGCCCTCAAGTTTGAAAAAAAATAGACTTGAAATGAATGCTGTACTTTTCTTGACTGAAGAAAAACCTTCAATCCCAAGCTACAAAATTCTACAAAATCATTAACGCTATCCTCGGGTGACCTTTACTTGTATTCTTTCCCAGCATCCTTCAGTCTTTCAGGATAGGACAAAAAAACCAAACTGCCTAGTTAGGGTAAGTTCATCCTGCTAAGAAATACAAATTTTTCCAGAGCAAAAATAAGCCATGAGTTCAACCACTTAACAAGATCTGGAGATTATGAAGATTCCTAGATTTGGGGCTGTTACTTATTCCCCAGAAAAAAAGTATCAAAAGACATCAGTTCCATTATCCTTAACATAATTAAAACCTATCTGATTCAAAAATGCTTTGAGAGGTAGTCATGCACATGATAATCACATCCCAAATCTCTTCTGTTCTGGAAAGATACTGGACAGCATTACAGAAATTGCCCAAGACAGAGAGGTTGTTTTAATCCTACAGTCAAGTTCCACTGGATAAAATTTAAATTATCAAGAGGACTTCCAATTTATAATTTCCATCTGACTTTTTCACTTTATTAGTATATGATTTCAGAAATATAGACATGGAAGGATAGCATATATCCTCATTTTTACCTGTAATGCCCTCCTAACTGCTCTCCCTAACTCCCTGGCTCTGGCACTCTAATCTCTTTCCCCACAATGCAGGCCACAGTCTCTCTCTAAAATGCAGATCTGATTGTGTCACTTCCCTATTTAAAATCCCTCAGAGGTGTTCCGTTGCTCTTAGGATGAAGTCCAAATTCCTTATCTTGGCTTACAGACCCTGCTGGATGGCCCTGGCTTCTCTCTCCAATTTTTTATTTTTCCCACCTCTCACCCCTGCTGTCACCACACGTCTCTGCTTTCCAGGCTGTATCGGAAACCCCTTAATCCTCTGTGCCCTGGCTTCCATGTCTCCAGCATTTTGTTCCCTCCTACTCCTGCGCTTATCCTACTGCTCCTTTAATTTAGACTTGACTTCGTATGCACGTTTGTGTGAACACATAAGAATGAATGCATTGGGTGGTAGGGAGAATAAGATTTAACTCAACTACTACGCACTACAAATTCTGTAGTGATTTTACAGGCCAACGTGTAACTTACAGTTCTAAACACTTGTATTTCTGTCTTCTTTAACACACCCACCCCAGCAAGTCAGTGTGAAGGTTTGACATATTATGAACTAAGTTCTGTTTCCAGTTAAAAGCAGCTCTAGGGCCTCCCTGGTGGCGCAGTGGTTGAGAATCTGCCTGCCAATGCAGGGGACATGGGTTCGAGCCCTGGTCTGGGAAGATCCCACGTGCCGTGGAGCAACTAGGCCCGTGAGCCACAACTACTGAGCCTGCGCGTCTGGAGCCTGTGCTCCACAACAGGAGAGGCCGCAATAGTGAGAGGCCCGTGCACCGTGATGAAGAGTGGCCCCCACTTGCCACAACTAGAGAAAGCCCTTGCGCAGAAACGAAGATCCAACACAGCCATAAATAAATACATAAATAAATAATAAATTAAAAAAAAAGTTATGCTTATTATTAAAAAAAAAGCAGCTCTAATATGTAGAGTGCTCTGGCCATCTCTCTTGGTACCTTTAATTGTACACTAATGAGATTAGATGTGATTGCTCCATCTGTCTGTGTTTGATTTGGCTTGGTCTTAACTATGTAAAAGATCATACAGTAACCTTAACAAGATGTTTAATTCACCAAAAAGATAATTTTCTCATTTACTAAATTAACAGGAAGATAATCTAGGGGAATAATGAATACAATTCACCTGACTAATTTTGAATAAATTTCACTGTTCCCATAGATTTTTAGAAAAAGTATCATAGTACTTTTTGTACTTTCATAGGAAAATAGTTTTGCATCTGGACACAGTACCTCTCTGTACCTCTAAGTTTTTGCTTTCAACTATTGAAATTCAGGATCAGATACTAAGAATTCAAAATTTTTGCTGGTTATTGCTTATTGCCAGGATATCTTGTTAATGATCTGCATTCTTCAATTATCAGTTTTAATGCCAAGAAGGCATAGCCTTATACAATTCAACTTTAATTCAGTAAGCTTTTACTAAACAGTTGCTGTATTTCAAGGATTTGCTCCTTGAAAAGGCCCTTATTTATATTGACCTACTTGAGTGATTATTAGGTGTGCCCAGGACGTAGAGGAGTGAATGTTCTCATATTGACTCTGAGACTCCGTGGGTGATGAGGCTGTCCAAAGGCTGGGCTTTCCCGAAGCCTCCTCTGCTTGGTGTAATGCTGGCATCTCTCGCTGGTGCTTACCGCTCAGGGCTGCGTAGTTGTGCCCAGATAGCTGACGTCATCTGTAGTACAGTGCATTTACAGAAATACTACCAAGATGGGTCATGAATGAGGGATTTGTGATATTGAGTTCTCAGGATTACTTCTTAAAGAATTCCCCAAGTCGAGATTTGCATAATCAAGGTTATTATCCAGCTGTAGGATGTTACCCAGGATCCTAGTTCCAGTAGCCCAAGAACTCCTGTAGTAAAATGGTTGCTGGGGGCTGTGCACTGGACCAGGGGCTGGGGTGGCCTTGAGAGATCATCCACTGCCCCTGCCCCACCCAGAAAATCCTACATCCAAATGTCAGGGCCTGGGCCTGGTGCCTGCCACTGCCCTGGTGTTCGCAGAGGTGCTCCGTTAATACTGAATTAGAGAATGAAGGAGAAGCTTTTCAAAATGGACAGCTTTATCCTGAGATAAACTTTGTTCTTGAGAACAAAGTCAAAAACAAGATTAAACGAAACTTAAGAATTAATATTCTAAGGGTCAAGAGCGAACAAGAGCATTAAGATTTGATAGAAAATAAAATCCTTACTGGACATGATATTTAAAACTAGGCAATCTGCCAAGAAACAAGTTACCATTGCGTCTCTGCAAGCATGGTGCTGGGGTCACGGGAAGGAGCCTAGAGACATTAGGAGGAAAAAGAACCAACAGGACTTGCTCTCTGATCAGGAAAGATGGGCGGAAGACACAGAAATAAGAATTGGATGGTGACTTCCTAGGCAAGCTTGTCACTCTGTGTAGTTGAAAAGGAGCCACTGCCTGTGGGGAGCTGACCCACCCCCATCTGTGTCAGGTGTGGGGATGGGAGAGCAGGTCCTCAGGGATCCTCCGAAGCTCCGGGTGCTGTGCCGGTGGAGGTTTCCTTTCCAGAGAGCCGCACCAGCTCTGCTCGGGAGCCATGGGAAGGAGGCCGACTCCTGGGAGGAAGGGCTCCTGGCCGGCAGGGGAGGGCCCAGGATGGAAGGCAGGGGAGGGCTGGGACCCACAGGCTACTCTGCGGATGCCACTGATACCCTTTCCTTGACCTCGGCAGTGGGTACACAAGTACTGGTTTTACAAATATTTGTTAAACTGCATGGATTTATGCACTTTTCTGTATGTTTTATTTTACAACGTAAAAAAAGTTAAAAAATAACAAAGCACAAGAGCATAAGAGCAACCCCCTTCCCTGCATCTTAGTAACTGTAGGACTTCGGGCAGTAAAAATACAAATCAAAGCTATTGAATGCTGGCTGTGTCCTTGGTACTAAACTTGCATCATGCAGCAGTCCTATAGGTGAGATATTATTGTGCCCATTCTACAGATGAAGAAATTGCCTTAGCAAGTTGAAGGAATCTGCCCAAAATTACATACCCTTTGGAAGGCAGGGCCAGGTTTGACCTACGCAGAGCCTGCCACCCTGCAGTAATGCGGGACCATGCCCTCCAAGGCCAGCTCGCTGCTGGCACAGCTACTCAGACAAAGCTACACTGTCATGCTACCCCTGGGGATGAGTACAGAGTACAGAGAAAGATGAGATTGTAATCCGAAGATGTAGTGTCTCGACAGCATACTTTAAAGGAGTGTGCTAGCAAGATACGAGTAATTGTCATGATTTTACGACACACTATGTCGTAAGCGTCTGTTTTGATTCGACATAAGTAATGTTTCTGCTGGGTCGTATTTAAAAAAAGGCCTGAAATACATTATGGCCGGAAGAGTTTAAAGCACCTCAAGTGGTTTCTGTTTTTGTTCAAGGGCATATCAAAATATGGGCATGCCACTGACTCCATCTGTGGTCCCTAGTTTGGCCTCTGGCTCTAAGTGATGCACCAGTCAAACCCTCAAGGTACCCATACTATAGTCCCTCTGCCCCTAAGGAGCAGTGACTTGGAAGGTCTCTGGTGTCTGGTGACCCAGGAGAGCGAGAGCTGGCGGAACATAGCTCCTCCCAGCCTGGACACATGGCTCAGCACAAGGGGACTGAGAACTGTTGAACCATTTCTCCAACTGCTGGCTCTTGCCACTCAGACGGCGGGGGAGACAGCTATGCGGGGCTTGAGGTCCAGGGCTTTGGGGATGTGGGTGGCTGCCAGTGACTGTGTGTTGAGCCACATCCACAGTGCTGTGGAAATTGCTACTGCACAGCATCCCACCTGGTTTCCCAGATCCCCTGTGCTCGTAACCCTGGTACTATAATGCCATCCCCATGCTTCCCAAAAAAGCAGAGTGCTTACGTCTGGATTTAAGTGGCAGAAGGTTGGGGGCACACAAGCCACTAGATAAAATATGGAAATTTGCCTAAAGTAGTCAATTAAATACTGTTAGAATTGCAGAATTGTTCCTGTAGCCTGATGCTAAGGGACCCCTGGGTGTCTGAGCCTTGCTTGGGTTCACACCTCTAAGGGCAGGGAAGGTTCCCGGCAGCATCGGCCTGCAGAGACCGAGGGTGATTAAGTCAGGAGAAAGTTCCTGCCCAAGCATGCTGTGCCAGCCTCCCGCGGTGTGTCTGGTGTGACACAGAGAGCACTGGCGTGGCGCCCGGCGGGGAGGCCCGGCACGTGCTCCCAGTCTCCAAGGCTAGGCTTGAGGGGCAGAGTGTTGGGTGCTGTGCGTCGAGCCTACCCTGGGACCCTGGAAGCTCAGGCCTCCATCTGTCACTGGGGGATGGAGCTGCTCTCTCTGCTGTCTACCCTGTTTGCCCAGACTTTTCATCCTTCAGAGACGTAGATCTTGTTTTCTAGGCCTGTGCCCAGTCTGTCCACCTGAACCTGTTGTTGCCATTCTTCAATCTGGGGGGAGTACAAAGATAAACGTGGACATACTATGTCATAAGTTACAAACTTGCCTGAATTTTAAGACAAAAACACAAGATTTCAAAACAGAATCAGTGCTTTGGGGCAGCTTTGGGCTGGCCTGGAGTCAGGTTTGGGAGAGTGTGGTTGGCAGCAGGGATGATTGAGTGATATAAATTCATTCTCCTCTGCCCTCAGCAACACTACGGTGCAAGAGCTTGAAGAGCTGATTCGCCGAGTCCGAGCTGCCCGCTGCCTCTTAGGAGCAGGGACCGGGGCAAGCTCTTTGCAGACTCCAGTGCCGCACGTGAAGGAAAGGCATGGTGGCGTGTCGTTGAGGTCAGACCAGGAGACAGGCTGCTCCTGCCTGGGCTCACGTCCCAGCCCTGCCGCCTGCTGGGCCATCTCGGGCTAGTGACATCTCGGCATCTCATTTTCCTCCTCTGAGAAAATGAAGATGATCATAGTAGTCCCTACCTCATAGAGCTGTTGTGACGATTAAATGGGTTAGTTCGTGTGGGGCTGTTAGGAAGCAAGCGCTCTGTAGTTGTTAGCTCGCTGCCTAGCAAGAGGGATAGGAGCAGGGGGAGAAGGAGGAGGGGCCGTGCCCTTGAGGAAATACCGCACCCTTTGCAGGGATCCCAGCCTGCTTCTCTGTGAGGTCTCCTCTCTATAATCAGTCCTCTGATTGCTTTCAGTGGTTTGGAGCATTTTCATTCATGTTTTTAAATCCATGAGCAATTGCAGGCACTTCTTGAGAGAAATACTTAGCAGCTCCCCTGGGCCACGGGATGTTACACCTACTTCTCTTTTTTCCTCCTCTTAGAAGCACATGATTTCATATTCATCTTTCTTGGGTGAGCAGAGCAAATATCCAGCTGCGAGGGCAAAACCTGGCCTCTGGATGCCACCTGACCTCATTTTCCATGATATTCTCTATGTTCCCTCCTCACCTCAGAGGCTTTTAATACCAAATAGTAAAAGGGAGAAGGAGAGAGAGAGAGAGAGAGAGAGAGAGAGAGAGAGAGATGGAGAACGAGCCCAGCTCTTTTATTGGATCCTGAGATGGTTTCCATAGATGCTGGACAGGCTACGTAGCCCTGGCTCAACAGTGCAACAAAACATTGAAGGTCTAGAGTAGACAGTGCGTCCCTCCCAAGAGAGGATCTTACCTGTCCTTTCCAGGCGCAGTCCTCATGGGCGTAGTGTAACCCTCCGGAAGCAGTGAAGGGCCCAGGCCTCACCTCAGGAGCCAGGCGGCTGCCTCGGCAGTGAGACTAGGTGTGTGCCCTGAACGCTCGGCGAAGAGAAGTGACCACGGAGGGCTGAGGGGAAGAGAGCATCTTTCTGCCTTTGGAGTTGCAAAAGCCTAGGTAATAGAAAAACCTTTGGCTTTGGAAGATTTGGGAGAAGGCCTGCCGGGTAAGAGCAAGAACTCTCCGCTGCCCTCCGCACCTGCAGTGATACGAGGAGACTCCTCTCCAGGGTGGAAGAGAGGAGGGGGTGAGGGCCAATGTCTGTGGGTCTCCGGAGAGACCCCACTGTCCAGGTCAAGCCCTGGGAGGTCTGTGGGGACCATATGAAGAGGGAACCTGTGCCCTATCCCCTGCGGAATCTCTGGGAAGTGGCCAGACTCCAAAATATAGATGGATAAAAGGAGTATCCAAAAAGATGTCACCTTAGTCTCCGAAAACTTCCATGCAGCCCAGACTAGCTGAAAATCCAAACCTGGTTCCTTTCTGTCTGAGGCATGGCATATCGATGGAACTGAAAAGGGGACCAGAAGATGGGACCCAGGGACATCCCTGGACCTGTGTGGTCCAACAACTGTGGGCCCAGTGCAGCAGTGGACATCACGGTGGACACTATCCAGACAGGTGGCACAGAGGGCCAGCTGGCCTTCTGGACCCTTTTGTAAAGCCCCTGGAACTTAGCCAAGACCCTGAGCCAAAAGTGGGAGAATCCCAGATTTGACTGGGATTCTTTTCCCATCAGATTGACAGCGTCAACAATAAATTGAAATGGAAAGATCCATATCTGAGATGTGTGGCCATTTAGATACACACGCGTCCTAAAATTATACACCACAGTGTGGGAACCATTGAGCCTGGATTATCACTGCTGAAGACATCTCTTCCAATGAAAGATTTGTAAACTCATAGAAAATAAGTACCATGTGTTGAGAGTTGGTTCTTCTGAGGGCTTATTGCAGGTCTGGTGTGGCGCTGCTCGTAGTGGTAGAGGAGGGGGAAGCAGCACGGCTCGGGGCCAGGCCGAGGAGCCTCACAGGCCCACTGCTTCCCGCAGGCGTGGAGAAGGTCGGCTAGCATTCCCAGACCTTCAAGGAGACTTTGGAATTCTGAGAGGAAGAGTGACCCGGAGGGGGTCCGAGGTCAGGACGAGGAAGGTACAGAGGACAGTGGTAAAGACTATGGCCATAACCTGATGGAGCCCAGCCTCAGACACCTAACGCCCAGGCCACTGAGCCGTGCTCAGCAGACACTGCAGGGACAGGCAACCGTGGCTTCTGGGGGCAAGAAACCCCTTTCCTGGTGCCAGACAGTACATTAGCCTTCTTCTCCCCGCGGCACTTAATGTCACCTCCAAAAAGAAAGGCAGGTGAAAGCAGAAAGAAAAGAAACCCTGGGAAACAGAAGATTTAAGTTCATGATAAGCCTTGAACTTGACAGTGACTGAGAAAATAACATTTGAGTGTAGCTGAAAAAAGTCCCTGGATTAAATTGAATATGTCAAAATGGGAAAGATTGAGTTATCTGTTCTCAAGAGCAAAGTTGAGTTCAGTATTCAAAAAAAAGTCACATTTGCTCACCTTCAAGTTCACGATGGTCTGATGTAGGCTTGCAATTCATGCCAAGGGAAGTACAAGAAAAGTAGTATGGCAGGAGTGTTGTAGGAAAAGAAAAGTGGGAAAGCAGCAGGAAGTTACAGTCGTGGGAGCCCATATGCAAGAAGATGTGGTCCTGTGAGAGGGCCTGATAGCTGGGAAACATTGCACTTCAACTAGAAAGCCACTTCTCAAATGTTACATTAGAAAATTCACAAAAGTAGCAATAGAGATAGAGCAGAAGAGGGTGATGATGGAGGTAGGAAGCCAGAAAAGAAGCTGACTTTTACTGGTCCTCGAGTAGAAAGGCTGAGAGTGATGGATTTCAGAAGCAAAAGCAAGAGAACTTGCTGTTTGATACTAGACTGAGAAGGCAAAGGAAGGTGAAGAATTCCAGGTGACTTCATTCACTGCTTTTCCCAGGAAAGGCAGGGCTGAGGGCATATGTTTGGGTGGTAAGAGGAAACAAAGGAAATGCTGAATTTGAGGTGCCTGAGAAACATTCAGCTAGATGGTTCTGTTAGCCAGGAATCTAGAACAGAGACATAGAAAGAAACAAATATTTGGGAGTCATCAACATACAGATGGTAAGCTGAAGTCAGGCTGTGTGTGAGCTTGCCCAGCAGCCAAGCGTAGAGTGAAAAGAGGAAAAGGGCCCAGGGGCAGAGATGTAGGGAGGAGGGACATTGGGCAGAGTAAGAAGAACCCATAATGAGCTCTGGTGAAGAGTCGCCAGAGAGTTGGGACGAGAACCAAGAGAGAGTAGGTTCAGGGAAATGAGTGGAGGGTTTCAAGGGTGAGTGGGTAGTTGGGTCAGATTTCCAGAGGAGCCTGGTAAGCTGGTAACTTTGGAGTCAAAGGTTCTGAGTTATAACATTTCTGCATTTCTCTTCTATGGTTGCATGATTCTAGGTAAGCTCAGGGTTGCTGTACACTGTCTTACTGAATCGCCAACCAAGATGGGATTTTGTTTTTCTCCCACCGCTCCCCGATTTAGCTAAGGACAAATAAATTAGCCTGATAGTGACAGTAGAATGGCAGGAACTCTGGGGGGGCAACTCTGATACTCTGAACAGACCCCCGCCCCACTCTTCTGGGAGACTTTCACCTTTTCAGCACCTCCCCCGAACCACAGCTGCTGGAATCTCCAAGAGTCTCTAGAACACTTTAGAGAAGTGTGGCCAACACGTACACTTTCTAAGTACCCCAGTAGTTATGCCAGGGCTATAGAGGGCCCCCAAACAGGATAGGTCCATGCTTTGAATTGTTTTCAAACATTTCCCACAGCCATTCATCTCCTTGGAGTTGGATAGCACTCAGTACTAACCTTATTTTGGTTTCTAGACCTGTATAAATTTCTGGCCTCTTTTTATCCCACTTTGTGGACTACTTGAAGTTATGCTCAATCACCTTTTTCAGTTACAAGTGGAAACAGTACGTTAATCAGACTCTCCTCTGTGCAGTGCTGTTCTCCTCAGAGGACGCGTCTTTGGAGAGGTCTCCAAGACCTCCGTCCTCAATGCTGGGCTCCTCCAGCCCCACTCAGATGCGGGACTGAAGACCCCCAAGCCTTGAGCCCAGCTGCGTGCCACTCCTGATCACGCCGCCCCCTAAGCGTGGTATTGGATGTGTCTCCAGTGCATTCTTGGTCCACCAGCTCTTTCTTTAATCCTAGCATGGTGACTAGTCCCTCTTATTTTCCTGATTGTGCTACAGTTTGCCGCAGTGGGATGGGAACTGTTATCGAGCAAACTCGTACTCACTTTGTCCCATAGCCTTACCTATTCATCGCCTATTCCTTTTTATTCTCAAGAGACCCTCAAGAGGCACTGAACCCAGCATGCCATTCCTATATAGCATCTAATGGTTTATCCATTCAACAAATATTTTCATGCCAGATACTGGGATATGGTGAGTTAAAACACCATCCTTGCCCCCATGGGACATGCAGCCTTGTGGTGTAGACAGACAAGAGAATAGACAAATTGATGCTGTGACAAATGCTCCAGTGCTGTGGGAAAGGTGCATAGCCCAGCCCAGCCCAGCCCTGGAAGTTCCCTGGAGGACGTCTAAGTGGAATAGTGAAGAATGAGTAAGCTGGAGGGGGAGAAGAGGCAGGGAATGGCATTCCAGAAGGAATAGGCTGGTGGAGGAAGTCAGTGTGATCCATCAGAAGAACCCAAGTTCTAGGTCCTGTAACGTGTCACAGAGTCTGAGCAGTGAGAGGGGCAGATGGTGAAAGGTGGGGCCTGTTGGGAGAAGGAGCTTGGACTTTATCCAGTAGGCAGTGAGGATCTTTGGGAAGGATTTTAGCTAGTGGAAAAACAGGATGAGGTTTTGTTCTAAAAGATGTTTGGAAGGCCGTGACTGGCTGTTACCCAGGGTCACGGGCATGCAGGAGCTCTCAGGGAGGACTAAGAAGTCATCTGTTTGGAATGTTATGGCATTGACACCGTTTTTAAAAAAAGAAATTTACCTGCGTCTTTAGAAGGGATTAGCTTTTGGATGTCTAGACTTGAAATTGAAATAACGTTTCGTTCTCCTAGTTGGAAAAGGTACGAGTTCTATTTATGTTTGCCAGTCACTTCATGGTCACGGTCCTTCATTTGCAAACATTTATGTGCATCATTTGATAAGCCCTCTGCGTATCCTCATTATGGCAATCTAACGGTCATTAATTCCTTACTTTGAAATTGTCCAGTTTTTAACTCAATTTTAAGCCCCATCTTACACTGCTGCAGGGCTGGTACCCAGGACAAGAAGAATATTCAGAAAGCTCAATTCAACTTGAATCCAGCTGTGTGCATTAGTGAGAAGGTGTGAGGATGTGTGTGGTGGTCTGAAGAAACCCTCATTTGGTAATGGAACTCCTTTCCCTGAGCCACCCATACCATACCCCTTTTTCGTGAAAAATGTCCCCACAAAAGGACGAGGAGATGGCAGAGCTGGGTGTTGAACCGACGCTGGCCAGGGTCATGCTGGACACCTAGAGGTGCCGGCTCGTAAGGGCCGCTGTAAAGAACACGCCCTTGTCAGAGCAGCAGAGAGACTGTCCCCTGAAGGTTGACGTGCACACTTGGTTAGTCTCCCAAATAAACCTGTTGTGTGAGGTGGAAGGAAGGATCACTTCAGCTGAGAAAATGATACAGAAAACTCTGAGCTTGAGCTCAGTGATTTTTTGAAAAGAAACGGCATGTCCACATTCCGATCTCATATTAGAAAATATTAACGACCAGTTTTTAAAAGGGTTGTTGTTTCCAACTGCTGTTGTTTTTAAGAACAAAGCGATAACCCTTGTGGATGTTATAGAATAAGAAACAGAAATTCTCAGTTTGACAAAAATAATAAGGTGCAATGAAGCATTCCAGCTACCTGTGATAACTTTGGCTTACCAGAGTCACTCATTTCTGACGTTCCTCTCATGCTGAAACCACATGGAATCAAAGGTAAAGAGTTAGCTCTCAAAAGTCCAGGAATGCTATTTGGAAAAGCAATTGCAAAAATTTTATTTAAATCCAAAATAGATGAAACAAGTGGAAGAAACCAGTGATTCCCTTTTTTTAAAGAAATGAACACCATTTTCAGATATTAATGAGGCAATTAGATGTGACAGTACAGTCCTTTGGAATAGAGCAAAGGTAAAAACAAATGACATGGAAGGAATTTACCAGCCTAAGCTTTGCCAGCTAAGACAGCTACCTCAGCCGGCCCATGTGTGTGCGCCTCGTGATGACCGCCAGGTCGTGGGGTGGCGCGAGCTAGAAGGTTACACACACCGTCAACAAAGAGTAGGAAGCGAGGAAGCTCCCGGACAGGGCAGGAAGGCTGAGTGGCACTGAGTCACCGCCGGGGGAAATGCCCACACGGCAGGAAGTGCAAAGTGCAGGGCTTGGGGTGCCTGATGGTGGCCGCTGAGGCGGAGGAGGTGAGGTGGGAGGGAAAAGAGGTGCGCGGTTGGGGAGGAGGAGAGTGATGGGAGAGGGAGGGGTGCGGCAGGAGCATCATGGAGGAGGAGGAGGCTGGAGGGGGAGTGGGAGGAGACAAGGGACGGTGGGTATAAGGGGAGGTGTTTTTGTTTTGTTTTTTTCGAATTGCGTGAGAATGTATTAGACATATCAAAGGTTGGGGGAAAACGTACGTTCCTTCTGAACTCTAAGGCAAAAAGTGATATGAATTCACATGTGAATTATCAACCCAGCACACAACAATTTCCAAGATGAGTAAACAACTAAAATACAGACCAGAGTAAGAAAAAGAGGGACTAAAGGGGAGGGGAAAGTTGTGGTTGCAGCCCAGAATTACGGGTTAGTCTTCCTTGAAGTTTGCCTCAGACTCTGAGCGTTCTTAGGTCCCATGATAAACGCTTCGGCACAGTGAAGGGGGGGTAGTTGGGAAGCGGGAGACACGGTGAAACCCTCTTAGGTCCCATGATAAACGCTTCGGCACAGTGAAGGGGGGGGTAGTTGGGAAGCGGGGAGACACAGTGAAACCCTCTTAGGTCCCATGATAAACGCTTCGGCACAGTGAAGGGGGGGTAGTTGGGAAGCGGGAGACACGGTGAAACCCTCTTAGGTCCCATGATAAACGCTTCGGCACAGTGAAGGGGGGGGTAGTTGGGAAGCGGGGAGACACAGTGAAACCCTCTTAGGTCCCATGATAAACGCTTCGGCACAGTGAAGGGGGGGTAGTTGGGAAGCGGGGAGACACAGTGAAACCCTCTTAGGTCCCATGATAAACGCTTCGGCACAGTGAAGGGGGGGTAGTTGGGAAGCGGGGAGACACAGTGAAACCCTCTTAGGTCCCATGATAAACACTTCGGCACAGTGAAGGGGGGGTAGTTGGGAAGCGGGGAGACACAGTGAAACCCTCTTAGGTCCCATGATAAACGCTTCGGCACAGTGAAGGGGGGGTAGTTGGGAAGCGGGAGACACGGTGAAACCCTCTTAGGTCCCATGATAAACGCCTCGGCACAGTGAAGGGGGGGTAGTTGGGAAGCGGGGAGACACAGTGAAACCCTCTTAGGTCCCATGATAAACGCTTCGGCACAGTGAAGGGGGGTAGTTGGGAAGCGGGAGACACGGTGAAACCCTCATGGAGGCACCGACTTGGGAAACGGCGACATTTTTGGAAGGTGTTCACCGTGATGCATTACGGGGAAGACAGGGTTTTTCTGGAAAATACATTTTCATTTTATGGAAACTCCACCTAGCTCAGAGGAAAAAGATTAGACATTTTAATTGTAGAAGTAAAGAAAAAAGAGAAATTGGTTTGTCGGTTTTAAGAGTGAAAACCAGCAGGCATCTGGAAAGCAGTTACAATTTGAGGTGAGAATGTCCAAAAAGCATCAGAGGTCACACATTGTTTTTGCTTTTCCCTGCGGCAGTGGGACTTGCAGGTGAAATGAAGTTGCGTCTCTGTTCTGCTGAGCTTTAGCAGGTGTAAAATCCCTTTGTGCTGGGCAGCATTGTTGATGACCTGTGGAGAAGGGCAAACAGTTCAAGCAGCTGCTCTAGAGCAGCAGTCCCCAACTTTTTGGCACCAGGGACCGGTTTCGTGGAAGACAATTTTTCCGTGGACGGGGTGGGGGGGTTTAGGCGGTAATGCGAGCGATGGGGAGCGATGGGGAGAGGCAGATGAAGCTTCACTCGCTCGCCCACCACTCACCTCCTGCCGTGCGACCCGGTTCCTAACAGGCCGCCGACCGGTACCGGTCTGCAGCCTGGGGGTTGGGGACTCCTGCTCTAAAGGGGTAGCTGAGCTGATAAAAGTTCATAGCTTATAAAGGATGCTTCTTGGACATATGCTGACATGCCATGTGCAAGGTATTTGTGGTAGGTATTGAAGGAAATACAAAGAATTGTACGGTCTGGGGCTCTTCTGTATACATGAAATGATCTGCAAGCTGTAATGTAATTCGGCCAAGGTATAAGGGGAGTTTTTTTAAAGAACCTGGTAAGTTACATGACTAACCTGCCTAGACACATCAGGCGTAGAATTCTATGTGTGAACATGTGTGAATATCACCTTTAAAGCAGGCGCCTGATACTTGTGGATCTAGTAAGTGAGAGTATTATTTTATCCTAACAGTTGCTCTCTTAAAAGAAGTAAATTTTTCCCCATATTTCACATGGTCTGAGCATGGCAGATCTTTTTATACCAAAAAATAACAAATATTTTAAACAAAGATAACTTAAATATTTGTTAGTAACAAACATGAAAAATGGTATGTTGTCATATTTGAATTTGAATTGTTAACCTATAATATTTCAAGTTGGAAACACATAAATTACTCCACTTATACTGCAAAGGAATATAAACTTCTAGCCTTATTTAAAAAAAAAAAAGCCTGGTCAGTGAGATTTTTTTCTGGAAGTGGTTAAATAATTAAAAAATCCTAATCCTGTCAAACCCTAAGCAGATTGATTAAGGTCTCCTCCGTGGCCTTGCGCTTGGGTTACAGGAGCAGGTTGCTCTCCTGTCGCTAACAGCTTCTAAAGAGAGCCTTCCGGGCTGACAAGAGAAGGCAAATGTTTCTTTGATGCTGCAGGCTCAGCTGCAAGCAAAATTATGAAGTCAAAAGAGTCTTGCAACATCTGGTCCCTCTTCCTTTGTCAGCCGCATGGGGACCTCCAGCTCCCAGACCCTCCCCTAGCCTGGAGTCATACTCTTGTCCCCTGTCACAGTCATTGTATGAGTGAATGCAGAGAAGGAATGAATGAGTGGCAGGAGTAGGAGAATTAGCAAGCGCTGCCAGGCGCGCAGAGCCCACAGGCCAGTGATGGAGGCAGAATAGCATAGAAAACAGTAGTATAATGGAGTATAAAAGTGTTCTGTTTTCGATGAAAAGAGAAGATAGCGCACCAGCAGGACGGCACATCCGTAGCAGCAGGTGTGGCGTGCTGCAGCCGCGTCTGGGCTCCTCCCCGTTTGCTTTCACCCCTTTTCTGCATCGTCTCTTCTCCATGCCGCGTGCGTCCCCATTTCATTTGTTCAGCAGTTTTTACCGGGCACCTACAACCCACACACCAGTAGTGAGCAGGGTATACCAGACTCTGCCCTCATAGAGCTTGTATGCCGACAGGGAGGGACTGGAAACACACAGTGTCTGTGGCTTCAGATAATTGCAAAGAAAATAAATTCCATCAAGACCGTAACGTAGGATGACATAACAGTGATGGAGACTGGGGGACTAATTCAGAAAGAGCACTGAAGGAAGGCTTCTCTGATGAAGGGAACTTGGCCTTCTGCCCACCACCCAGCGGAGACTGACCCTCCCAAGGCAGCACCATCAGGGAGAAGGAATTTCAAACTGGAAAATCCCAGAGAAAGTAATAAAGAAGACTTTCCACTATGGAAGTGATAAGAGAACAGCTAGCAATTACTTATTTTAAATCTTCGCTCAGAAAAGCTAAAATCGTGAGGGACTTTTTAGACATAATCCTGGAGTAATCTTTGAGGAATAATGGAGGATAAGATGATGATCATTCCCCACAAGAGATTATTCACCTCAATGAAGATCTGGCCCAGATGGTTCAGTTTAATGTGAATTCTCAGAAAAATGCAAAACTGACTTTTGAAGGACGGAGCATACGTGTCCTCACAGTTCCCTTCCTGAGCACGTCCATGGCGTGACACTGAGCCTGGACTTCCCAGATATCTCCCACACAGGCCACTCGCCTGGCTCTTCAGAGCATAGCACGCCCACCTCTAAACCTGAGTTCCCCATATGTCCCTCTTTCCCTCATTTTACCTTAGTTTACTTACCATTCATTCATTTCACAAACACTTAGTGAGCACTAAATAGCAGTCAAGGTGCTACATGCTGTGGATGCAAAGAATGTTTGGTCCAGTGATGCACGCACCAACTTCAGAGTCAGGCGCTGGCAGCGCCAGCCCGGGGGCTGCATTGAACTGGCTAACGTGCGCATGGAGAAACTACTTATCCTTCCTGTACCTCAGTTTCCTCATCTGTAAAACAGGGAAGATAGCACATGCTTGGCACCAAAATATGTGTGGAAGGAAGGACGAGCAAAAGGGAGGATGGGGTAGCGGGGAAGGATTGGCACTTACCTCATTTGTGAGGATTAAATGAAACGCAGGCGCTTAACACTGTGTCTGGCACATGGTAATAGCTATAAATACTGCCCCTCATTTCAAGGAGCTCACCATCGAGTGAGAAAACAGGAACGCAGTTCAGATAATATTAATAGCTGACACTTACTGAGTGCTTATAGTGTACCGGGCACTGTTCACTTCATCCTCAGCACTTTGTAAGTAAGGTCCTATTATTATGATCCTGACCCCATAGACGAGGCAACGGGCATGGAAGGGTTAAGTTACTTGCCCAGGGTCACACAAGGGGTGAGTGGGCAGCAGAGCTGGATCCAAACTCAGGCATTTTGGCTCCAGTCGCTACAACCCACTGCCTTGCAGAGGTGTGAGCAAATGCAGTAGCGGCGGTGTCCACGTGCTATTATGGGGGACTTGCAGCCCAGTAAGGTAGCAGTGTGGCCGAGGAACTGTCCTGGAGAGGGAGGGCTGCTGCGTTTGGGGATTTCGGGATGCCCATGAGGAGTCAGCCAGGGGAAGAGCACGCAGAGGGCATCACAGGGGAGACGACACAAGCACAGCTCCGTGCCGCCGGAGCGGGGGTGGGTGGCGTGGCATCGCACACCGTGCTAGGGGCTTGGACTTTATCCTCTAAGCAATGGGGAGTCACCGAGAGGCAGCGTGATCAGAACTGCACTTTAGAAAGATTACTCTGGGGCTGAATGGATGTGAGGAAGATGGTCGTGAAGGAGGGACTTCAGTCCAAAGGCTGCTGCTTGGGTCCCCCGGGATAGTGGCCACGGATAGGGGCAGAGCCATGACATATTTGGAAGATGTAACTGGAAAAAAGTGGTACTTGTTGAATGGAAAGGCTGAAGAAGAAAGAGGAGATGAGAAAGACCCTCAGACTTCTGACTTGGAAGCTGGGAGGATGGTACCATCTCCTGGGCAGGAAAGGCAGGAAATGCAGGAAGAAACATTGGCCTAAAGTTCTCAGGAGCAAGAAGCCTCCTGTGTCCCAAAGTCTGGGAGTTTCCCATCCCCTTTTTTAAAACTTTTTTTTACAATTAAAAAAAAAAAAGTGGGGCTTCCCTGGTGGCACAGTGGTTGAGAATCTGCCTGCCAATGCAGGGGACACGGGTTCGAGCCCTGGTCTGGGAAGATCCCACATGCCGCAGAGCAACTAAGCCCGTGAGCCACAACTACTGAGCCTGCGCGTCTGGAGCCTGTGCTCTGCAATAAGAGAGGCCGCGATAGTGAGAGGCCCGTGCACCGCGATGAAGAGTGGACCCCGCTTGCCACAACTAGAGAAAGCCCTCGCACAGAAACGAAGACCCAACACAGCCAAAAATAAATAAATTAATTAATTAATTTTAAAAAGTCAGCTATACTTCAATTTTTAAAAGTAAATTTAAAAAAAAAGTAAACAGATAGAAAAGGAAAAGAAATAGTACAATAAACACCTATCTCCTAGATCCAACAGTTCCTCAACAATTGTTGAATTTACCACATCTTCATAAATACATAATATGTATTTATATAGTTACACACTACTTTATCTTGATTTTTATTTTTGTTAAATAATTTTAAATAAACTACAGACTTCATTACATTTACCCTTAAACACTTTAGCCTGTATCACCAAAAAATATTTAGCTAAACAATCAAAATACCAGTGTTATACCTCAAAAAATTAATAATTACCTAGTATCATCTAATAGTGAATCTATATTAAAATTTCCCTAACAATTCCCAGAATGATTTTATAGTTTTTAAAAAATAGGATTCAAGTCACAAGCCCATGCTTCTTTTGTTACGTCTTTTAAGTCTCCTCAAATCTACGATTGTCTTCCCCACGTTCTTTATGACACTGACTTGTTGAGGAAACCAGGTCAGGCGTCTGGTAGAAGGCCTCATGGTTGCATTTGTCTGCTGGTTTCATCACCATGTTATTTAACTCCTTCCTCTGCTCCCTGCAATGCCAGTAAACTAGAAGAAAATTCTAAAGCCGCAACCAGATTCGAGTTTAACATTTTGACGAGCATATGTCGTTGGTGATGCCATGTCACTCGTTTGGCTTCCCATCAATGTCAAGAGTTTGGTTTCAAAATACCGTTGTACTCTTATGCTACTAAACAAAACTTGACTGATTCCAAGTATGGGATGGGGAATGAAGAAGGTGAGCCTTTCTGGAAAGCACAGAAGTACCCAGATACTAATGGGTAATGTCAGAAGAACAGTAGCCAATATAAGGGCCCCCAGTCATCACATTTGGGACACTTTGAGCATCAAAAAGAATGGGATTGATTAAAACACACTGAATATAAAAATCTATAATATTCAATACTCATTCATAATACTCAAAAAATAAAATATTCTAGGTCACTTTAAAATTCAAGAGTGGCTCAGATACTGCTGAGGCAGTTTCTCTGGCTGGGATCTCAGTCTGATCCACAGCTGTGCCTCCAAATCAGAACATTTTGACCTTGACTTAACCTTGGACCGTGGCTCCAGCTAGCCCTCACCTGTACCTGGAACAATTGGTAAAGCTGATGGGAACTGAAACTAGACATTTCCCCCTCCCACCCCAAATCACTTAACTTTCATCAAAATAGATAATGTACAGAAACATCACATCTGATTTTAAAGTAAAATTGGTAGCATCTTCCAGAACTTCCCTTATCCTACACAATTCTTGTCACTATTAAAAAAATCAAAGAAAAAAATCTGTTTCAGCTTCCAGTTAACAAATGTACTTTACTAGTAAATATTCTTCTTGTGCTTCTGCCACCCTCCCACTTATTTTTCTAAAGTTTGCATCTGTAGCATTTCAAGTATCAGTTTTTTCTTTAACATTTATGAGAACTGGACTAATTTCCTTTTTATGAACAACAACAACCAAAAACACCAAACAAAATTATACTCCAGAACCTACAGAAAACATACATTTGTTCATTAAAGTTCACATGATCTAGATAATTTTTTTCCTTTTCACACATTAACATAGTAATCCATGCTGCAGAAGTCATACTGAATGAAACAGTAAAACATCACAAGGATGAAGGAAACAATCTTTGTAAAAATATATGCAAGAAGATAGAATTCAAAAAGGGACATTTAGGGCTTCCCTGGTGGCGCGGTGGTTGAGAATCTGCCTGCCAGTGCAGGGGACACGGGTTCGAGCCCTGGTCTGGGAAGATCCCACATGCCACGGAGCAACTAGGCCCGTGAGCCACAACTACTGAGCCTGCGTGTCTGGAGCCTGTGCTCCGCAACTAGAGAGGCCGTGATAGTGAGAGGCCTGTGCACCGTGATGAAGAGTGGCCCCCGCTTGCCGCAACTAGAGAAAGCCCTCGCACAGAAACAAAGACCCAACACAGCCAAAAATAAATAAATAAATAAATAAATTTTTAAAAAGGGACATTTAATATCCATATTTTTTTTTTTTGCAGAAAATAAGTATCATGTCAGTTAAGACTCCTGAAACAGGTTCTGTTTGAATCTTGAAAGAATCTTAATTCTCCCCTATCTTTACCAACAATTTGAGAGCCTTTCATTGTATACACCTTTGTTTAGAAACCTGCCCAGCAATTCCTATAGATTCTATAGGAATAGTATCATACAGTCTAGCACAGAAGACAATCTTAGTCATGTTTTAGAAAGCCACTGTCACACCTTCTCCCCTAACTCTAGACAGTCTCTATTTTTTTTTTTTTTTTTGTTTTGTACTAGAATAAGTTTCTTTGGAAGTTGATCCCATTAAACAATGAACTTGAGGCAGGAGGTTTTAAAACACACTTAAGAAAAATACAGTTTACATTCATTTCCAAGTCTGAGATTAAGAAACCGTTAGCTGGTTTACACCTGGTTTCAATACTGGTTTGAAGTCTGAATACTTTTACTGTATAGACATTAACTGTTGTATTCAAATATTAAACATTAAAAGTTTTCCTGATGCTGCAGACAGAAGTAGGGCAGGGATGTCAGGCAAGACGCGAAATCGAATTGGTAGACTTGTGCCTCGTCTGTGCCACCTGCAGCGAGGGAAGAGATTTCAGCGTGGGTTTCAAAAAGGCGTGGGAGCTGCTGTCTCAAAATTCATCTCTACTGGCATAAACCATTTTTTTCTGAACAAATATTCAATTCTCACTAAGGGGAAAAAATAGAATAAGAAATTTGGATGGTCTTCTGTTGTGTGATACAAGGACCAGCTATGTACACTTTTCAGTCGTCGTGGAGACTCTGAAGCAGTAAAGGAATTATCATTCCACTTTTAACTGCAAGTTCTTTCCACACAGAAGAGTTCTTCCTGAGAAGTTAAAACTTCAATCCTGTGTGCCCCCAGAGGACAACCTTAGAGTCTGGTTTGGGCACCCACGATGATTCCCTGCTAGCAGGAAACTAGCCTCCACTAAGGTTGAGGATTACTGCACAATATTTTAAGCACCGGGCAAGCTGATTACTTCAGTAAATCTCAATGCCACTTGAGAATACATCCTCAGTTAAGAATTCATAATCATTTTCAAAATTAGCCCTCAGCAAAACTCAGCTTGCCCATCGAGGTGTAACTGTTGTGAACTACAGAAGTTGTTTGGCTGGCCCCGTGCCTCCGCAGGGTCCGCTGGGCTGTCCTCCCATAGCCAGTCTGCATCTGATTTGCTTCCCAGTCTTTGTCCTGACTTCTCGTCACTAACTTGTAAACATCCTGAACAGCCAGGCTTCTCAGTTATGCAAGGGAAACCAAGGGACAGCACTAGCAGAGGGTAAATAAACCTTGGGGGAGAAAACTTTCTTTGTGTGTTTGCACAGTATTTTCAGAGGCAGAAGTCAGCCATGATTCTCCTGGCTATATAATCAACAGAGCTGTATTAATCGACAAGTAGTGTATAAGCTCCGGGGCCTCCGTTATATTTCTTAGCATTAGAATTAAGCTCTTGATTTCTTCCACCTTCTCATCCATGTTCACAGTCACCTCTGTCAACAGAGCTCCCGACTAGGAGTGACTCAGCTGCCAGGTCCCATTAGAGCAGGAGCAGCCTTCTTTCCAACCATCTCTTTCATCTTAAAGAGAACATTGTCCGTGAGTCTTAATGTTTAGCCAGCGTGGCAGGTGATTTAAGGTGTCTTTTACATACAGCTTCTTACCCTTGCCGTCACGGAGGCTATCATGTAACATTCCTTTAATAAGCCCCTAGAAAATGGCTTTTCTTTTGAGACAAGCTTCCTGGGCAAGAAGTTGAATTCAATAAATTGTCGACCCAGAATGAGATCCCCACCCCAAATCACAGGCGGGGCTATTCTTACACCCGTTTCACAAAGCTCTCTGGTCCCTCTGTCGTGCTAGCAGGCTCTGGCCAAGAAGCCTCCTCAAATTGGACACCAGTAGTTTGGAAACTAGTTTCTTGAGTTCCATCTCTTCTGTGCGAGCAGTTCTCTCCAGACCACTGTGCAGGCATCCCTCTCTGCTGAGGTCCCGGCAGCCGTGCCTTTGTTGGGCTTTTCTCCTGTGGAGTTCTTAGCACTAGTTGATGGCTTTGGCTCATCAAAAAAAGAGTTTGGGGAAAAGTTCCCAGAATACAAGCTCCATGGAAAAACAGCTCACGGACTCAATCATTTCCTTTGTAAAGACTTCATTGGACTCCCTCTTCAAATCTGTTTTAGGACAAAACGGGGGGTATTCTTACTTCTGTCAGTTTCACCTTCTTCACCTTCATCAGTTATTCTGTCTTCAGTCTCCTACAACCTCCTCTTGGCGACTCTCAATCGCCTGATCTATTGCCTCACAACGAAGGTCTCTCACGCCAACTACAGAAAGTTGACCACCGCACGTAGCCCTGTCATTCGCGTGTCCATCAGGAATGCTACCACTGGGACCCAGCTCAGAACAGCGCTCCAGTTAGGCTTTGCTTTCTTACTGGACAGACTCCATCCTCATCATCATCACTTCATAATGTTGTGTCTTTCTTCAGTGAACTGAAACTCCCCCAGCCTCTAGAGTCCTGCCAGGGCAGCTCCGGGCAGCCTGACCCACAGCTGCGAGAACACTTCAACCCATGTGCCTCAGGAGGTACTCGGGCACATGTGGAGGCTGCACCCAACTCTGGCCCGCCTCCACCCAGTGCATGAGCTGCAGACCCAGTGATATCTAGTCCTGACCCTAAACTTTATCTTTTTATTTTATTAGAATCCCCACTGCTGTGTTCTCCCTCAGATGGGGTTGTCTCCCAATTGCATAAGGATATTGGATAAGATATCGCCTCTTAGGGCTTCCAGAATGCCCAAACGCATATTTGGCCATACGGAGTAGCCAACACACCAGATCCTTTGGCCATACGGAATAGCCAACACACCAGATCCTATCCTTGTATAGGATAATTATTATTATTTGCTATCCACTACCATCAAATGTTCCACTCAAAGAATTGGCATTGAACATAGAAAAGATGGCATAAGACAGCTACTTTTAATTCATTTATGCATAAGAACCACTTGAGAGAGTTTTAATTAAAAACACAGATTCCCTGTACCCCACCCTAGTGGGCGTACAATTTGGGAATGACTTAGCTGGCTTTTGGAACCACAGGCGAAGGAACACATCTCCATCCACGTCTCTAGCTCTGCCCTCCTATGGCAGGATAATTATTGAAGTGTTTATGCCGTTTCCCTTTATTTTTTTTCTCACACACGGACCTCTCAACTCCAAGGAAGTAAGGAGTTGTACTGGCTCGCCTCACTGTGAGTTTCTCCTGGGGTTAAAAGCAGAAGTGGCCTGAAGTCAAGCCTTCTTCCTGTTTTTTTGTGAAAGCCTCAACCCATTTCACCTGAGGAAGTGTCATCAGATACTCCCGAGTGAAGGTGATGGAGCAAGTCATGCAGTGGGATTCCTCCCAGACTCAGAAAGGGACAGAAGTCACAGGTCCTCCCATGGCAGAGAACCGTGCAGAATTGCACGGCACACCTCGGGGGGTGGTGACAGGGCCTTAGCGAGGAGAGGCTACAGGTATGTGTGTCGGCAGGCCCTGTCCTAGACCCTGGGATTCAGCCTTGACAAAGGCTTGTGCCCCGGGAGAGCAGCATGGGGGTGTATTAGTCAGGGTTCTCCCAGAGAAGCAGAACCAGTAAGACATAAATACGTACGGATTTACCAAAGGGAACGGCTTAAGCACTCTGAGGGTTTGGTAAGCAGTCTTGGCAAAGTCGTCTCCACATCTGTTGTTGGAGTCCAGAGCTCACAAGCTGCTGGTCAGGAAGGAAGGTCATGAGCAGGCTGGAACCCCGCAGGCACGAGGCCTGGCTGACCCACATCGGTTCTGGTTGCCTCTGACCTTGGTAACAGGCATATCCTGCAGAGGCCACAGTCCTTCATCAAGGACCTGAACACACACACAGCTGACCCAGGAGTCAGAGAAACTGGAAGAAGGTCCAGGGGGAAGGGAGAGCCATTGCAGGCCATGTTGCTGCTTTAGGCCACTAAGATGAATCAGGAGATGGGAAACAATGTGTGTGCTACAAAACGGCTGCCCCCTTTCTTCCGGCCTCCAACTGTCGAGAGAATCTCCTCGGAGCGAGAGCCGACAGGAAGCACGAAGAAAGGGGAATTCTGGGAACTGTAGTTCAACGCAGCCAGGTGGGCACGCAGCCAAGCCCTGGCAGGAAGCAACAAAAGAGGCTGTGGATATGGCAGGGAACCAGTGTGGACAGAGACGGAGGCCCGCCCTGAACATTCTGTTCTGTGTAAGGGGGTGAGAAAACACTTGCACCATCCTGCGGGGAAGCCCAGTAATTACGAATGTTAAAATTTTTCTGCCAGAAAGGAGGACCAAGTTAGAATTATTTTGATCTAAAGGAGATCTAAAGTAATGTGATGAATGTGCTGAAATGTTATACATTGAGGCCTCCAGAAATTTATATATTTAGACCATTTTACATTGGCTCCCCCCCAAAACTGTCTTTGTTAAGAATTCATTTAATGTTATGACTTATTATCAATCATTAGAAGAAACAACAGTATGAACACCACTGCTATATTTATTGAAAGAATACATCACTAATATCAAGGGCATTATTTAGTTTGCTTTTCCCTGTGTAAGATCTATGTAGAAAACCAAAGTCAACATGGCCCAAAGATACCACTGACTGAAGTAAGCAAGAAGTTCATGGGCCATTTTGGTTCAGAAACATATTCGTGAGGATTTCTGATATTTGAATTAGAACAGTGTGTTCTCACGTTATTAGGATGTCTTGGAGACCGCGATGTCCTTTCCCACAATAATAGCTATTCATAACAGTCTCCATAATGCCCTGAATTTGGCTAAGTTTCCTCCCTGGTCAGGACCCACCCCACCACCTTTCCATCAATGACTGGGACCCTTGGTGCATCCTGTCCCAGAGGGTCTATAACTGTGTTCTTGACCATACTAGAGAGCATCCATCCAAACCACTCAAAGTGTTGAAACAGTCTACTAGAACTACATTTTTTAAAGAATATCACTGGCCCAGGTTCCAGCTCCTTTTGGAAAATGCTTTAATCTATGTCATATTCTATAAAAATCCATTTCTCAAATCAAAAGAACTAGTAAGTTATTTTCTCCCTCTGGTATCAACTGCTGGATTGCATCACTGTCAACACAGTTCTTATAATCTGACAGTGTAGTTTACCCATAATTGTCTGGAGATAAGGCAGAGACACTGCCCGTAAAACCTCTGGGTTTTATGAAGAGTCAACCCAAGAGTGTTTGTAAACACTGTCTTGTGCCTCAGAGCCTTTGTCCCTTCAGGGTTGAGAGCTAGAGAGTTAGCCATACACTGTGGGGAAGCCCAAGAACTTGGGCCTGACAGACCAGAGATTGGCTCTGAACTCTGCCGTTGACCAACAGTGGGACTTTCAGCAAGTTACTAAGTCTGCTGAAGAACAGTTTCTTGTCTGTAAAAGGGAAATATTGTTATCTGTCTCACAGTGGGAGTAGCCCAGTTAAATAAAGTACCTGGCAGCACTCATGTCATTGTGGCTGTGTTTATGATGATTGGTGTGGACACGAGCACCACATGTGCCTGTGCACCAGGTTGCATTTCTTTAAAAACATTATGTATACATATTGCTTTATATAGAAAGTTATACAGAAATAATCTTTTATTATATAGTACATATATATCCTGTGTGCTGATGTCTAAAAGTCATAATCAAATATACTTCAAGGAAAGCAATGCATAATCTCTCAAGAAATTCTACCAAGAATGTGAAAAAGAGAAAGGAAAGAGACAAGAAAGACAATCTCCTTATTCTCAACTCCCCCCCCCAAAAAGTGCTTGAAAGTAGTGTACCCACCTGAGTGATTAATATTTTGCATGGCCTTTTCAACAGTAGTATCACGTCTTCAAACAGCTATTGATGAGTACTGACAAAAGTTTATTTTTGTATTTGGTCATCAGTTGGTTGAGATTTAGGGGTGGGGATGGCAAGGAGAAGTTTGACAGAAAATGGGATTATACTAAATTTCCTTGCTGAAGATTCTTCCAACTCTGATTACTTGTGCTCAAAGGTAGAGCTAGCCACTACCCTGGAGAGAATTACTGACCTGAAAATCAAGAATATGTGCAGCTTTGGCTGTGAAGATGACCAGGGCACAGAAGCCACTAGAAGGTGACTCCTGGTTTGAAAGATAACCAAGAGTGCCGTGGCCTAGAGCCAGCCCAGGACCCTAAATTCTGCTCATCTCCCTGGATTCTGAGGAGCTGGGCTTTCTGAGGTTCCCTGGGACCTGGGCTGCAGGTTCTAGCTGCAAAGCCATAGAAACCTTCCTATAGAAAGAGAAAAGTGGGGCATGAAGCTTAATACCTTGGGAGGAGAGATGTGAATTTGAATGTCACCTGGTCTCTGTGATTTAGATTTTTTCTGACCAGACACCATGTCCTCGCATCTGGGCAAACAGGGAGGGTACAGTTGAGAGCAAATAAAGACTAAAAGATATCTTTCACTAAGAATCTCTCTAAGGCCTTGAGGACTCAGGAGTGTAGTCTTATACAGCTTATGAATACAGAGAATAAAACATGCAAGGATGATGGGTCCTTTTTTAACTAGGACCAAGAATAGACACAGTGACCTGAGGAATAGGCCGTTTTTCAGCCTGAACCCGGACTAGAGAGAGAAAAATAGGAAAAAGTTAATACGAGTTGGCAACATCATTAAATGTTAACAGCATTTAAATTTTTTTATTTAATAAGTACAGATGAAGTATTTACTATTTACAAGGCCCTGTTTGAAGCACTTTGCAAATATTCACTCATTTAACTGCCTTAATGCCTCAATGAAGTGAATACTATCTTAATCTCCACTTCTGGTGAGGACCTTCAGTTATTTTATATAATATCCGTTTCATTGGGTATTAGAAGCTTCTATGGCACTGGACCCTACAATTCAAAACAAAACTGGGAGAAAAACTGAACGCAGCTGGTATATACAACCATGAGACATACCTCCAAAGGGATCCTGAGTATATTTGGGGAGAATTTTAAGTGGCTAGATGGGCCCATTCATTTATATTGTTGGGATTTAAGAAACCCAGAGTTCATAACATCTGAAAACATGATTAAAAATATCTTAGTATCAATTCCAACAATGCTTCAGAGCCAAAGGTCACCAACTCGGGTCTCTGCGAGGGCCGTGCGAGGACCGTAAGTGAATGAATCTACCCTGCTGTAGAAATACAATGCCTGCCCCGTGTAAAGGGGAAAACGTCTCCTCAGATCCAGCCAATTTGTTCAGACTCTCCATTTTCTCAAGAGAAGGTAAAAATCCATATTTTATGCTAAATCTCCCTATTTTTAAATGTTAGCAACTTATTCAATTTTTCAAAACACTGTGTAGGTTAAACAAAGTACATCTGCTCGTTGCTCCAGGATCTTGGGCATCCACTGTACCATCTCTGCTCCACGGCCTTTGCCCATGGCCATGTGGGAATATCCTTGTAAGACGCTTGGAGCCCCATCAAGGGCGCCAACCCATGTGCAAGTCTTCCTCCTGCTGAGCTGCAGTGGGCACAGAGATTTTTTTTTTTTCCCTCTCTGGCATTTCTTTTCAAAACATTTTGAAAGCACTTCTTTAAAGGTGCCAACTTTATTTATTCCTGTGGAGTCTGAGAGGAAACAGCACCCTCCATGACTCTTGCCCAGACCCCGCCCCCCCCCCCCCCCGGCCCCCGTGAACCTGTAATTGAGAGGCAGGATTACTCTGAGGTTTCTCTAATTAGTTCAAGTGCCTGGGGCTCCCTGTTGAGCAGTTTCTCGGGCATTCTTCTTCTGTTCTGAGGGCCGTCATAAGAGACTTGAACAGTCTAATTTCCCGCTAGCTCGTGCTCCGCGCTGCTCCGTCCCCGGCGCTCCAAGCGTAGCTCAGTCTGGGGGCACGTGGCAGTCCTGGCTGCCCCACCTAGGTCTCAGTTTGCTGTGGGAACCCACAGTCCCTCCGGCCCCCTCGGGCACAAGAGCTGGAACCATGTCTGTCTTGTTCACTGCTACTGACTAACGTTGGCCAGGTGTCCAACACAAACCCCTAGGTAGGTGCCAGTAATCCAGAAAACTCTCTTAGAATGACTCGCTGTAGGCATGAGCAAATCCTCTTTGACATTTTATCACTTTATGTACTTGACCATCCCATCCTTGCGAAACCTCTCGGACGCCTCGACTCCTGGGACACTGCACATGCCTCCTTGCATCTCACGGTGCCGGCCCCTCCCTCTCTGGCCTGATTGTTCTCAGTTGCCCCTTAGGGAGCTCCCAGGCAGTTGGGGCTCTTCCCTCTCTGTGCCTGTGGGAGCTCCTGTGGCAGCTGAAGGATCTCCGCACGCTGGGCTCGACCCAGAAGGGTTCTGTGTCCACATAAGCTTGAAAGACACTGAGCTGACTCAAGTCCCATGTCTTTCCACAGCAGGGCTTCGCAGGGCCTGTGGTTTACTAATGTGCTCTGGGAATTTCCAACAGTTTTTTTTTTTTTTTTAATTACTTAATTCTGGAAGTCTCCTTTTGAGAAGTATCTTTAAGTCAAATATTTTATGGATCATAACTTGGGAAACCCATTCTAAAGAAAACTAAGCCAACTGAAATAATCCTCGAATGGGCTGTGTTTAGGAGAGAAGACTGGAAGGACCATGAGTTATGGACTGTGCTTCCTGACTCTGAAATGGATGAAGGTCTTGGAAGTTAGTGAGCAGTCGCAGTCCCTTCAGGAAGTCTCTCCAATTCACTGGGCTGGGCCATGGCTGAGTCACTTAGCTCTAGTGAACAGGACACGTGACACAATTCATGTCCATGAGGAGTCCTTCCTTTTTGATCCAGTCTCTGGGTCTGCCCCAGAACCCCAGAGGAAAGCACTCCGTCAGCCTGTTCTGTGTACTTGTGATTGCTTTGATGACACATGAGGGAAGAGGTGTAGAGGGCACAAATTGGAAATAAAGCTTGATAGAACATTCAGAACCTGATGTAGAAGTCTGTCAGTCACAGAGGAGAAATAAGATGTGAAAAGATCTGAGACAATAGCCTTTGGAAAAGCCAACAGTCAGCAGAGAGAGAAAGAAGAGCCAAAACATTTTACAGAGGAGGAGACAGAGAAGAAAGAAGAAAATCAAGACACTGTATTATTAACAATAGTAACAGCAGCTAACATTCAGTGAGCTCTTACATTTATTCATTGCATTCATTCAGTGAGCTCCACATTATCTTACGGAATCCTCACAGGAGCCCATAAGTGAGCCTGGTGAAGTCCAGGAATTGCCCAAGGTCACACAGCTAGTAAGTGGTGGTGGAGTTGGAAGATGAAACAGTCTACCTCTCAGGTGCATGGAGAATTGCGGGAAGAGCTTCGGGAAGAAGAGTATGGTTAACAGTGTCAAATACCACAGGAACACAAGTAAAATGAGAGCTGGGAAGTATTTTGGATTTGGCAGTTAAAATTTTTGGCAAGCCCACTACAAGTTGAGTCACAGAAACACAAACCAGATTATTGGTAATAAGGCAGTGATTAGACTGAAAAAAATTAGAAGTATTTGGATATGTAATATTTATTTGAGAAACTTGACCTCAAAGGAAGTACCTTAATAAACCCTTAATCTGTGTACTAGTCAAGGCCAGTGTACTAGTCAGGACACACTAATTGTTTTAACAACCCCAAAATCTCAGTGGCTTAAAACCATAGAAGTTTATTTCTTGTTCTCATTAGAGTCCAGTGAGGAGGTAGAAGAGGAGTATTCTGCTCCACGTGGTCATGCAGGGACCTAGGCTCCGTCTAGCAGATGGCTCATCCACCCTGAGACCTCAGAATCTTCTACTGAATCTGTGACTCCTTAGGCAAAGGGAGAGGTTGTGAGTGGCAGATGGGGAGAGGGAGGAGGAGTAAGGGCGAGGCTAGGAGCTGGTGTCCATCACTGCCATCCACATGTGTTTGGCTCTCACATGACCTGACTCTGACCAGAGGGCTGCCTGGGAAATGGGGTTCAGGTGTGTGCCCAGAAAAGCAAGCAACACAACATGAGCCTCTCTCTCTGAGCCCCTCTGCTGTGACTCTTTGTTCTTCCTGTGCTCACTAGGTACATGGGAGAGTGGACAGGTTCGGATGCTTAGAGATCCTGGTTTCTTTTCCCCTTGTGTCTCAAAAATGAACTTGAAGTCCAGTCTTGGTGGAGGCCAGCATTCTTCCCTGCTTCATCTCCCCCAGCTGGCCCAGAGTTGGCCTCTACCTGCGGTGCTGGACTTCTGCTTCCAATAGGCTGGTGGCCCCAAGCTGGCCCTGAAATAAATGATTATGGGATCAAAGCAAATACAGAGCAACATAAAATCCCATGCCCTCTGCCCAGGCTTCCTGTGCTGACAGTTCGGGGAAGGCTCTCACATGGTGAAGGGTGGTGAGGAGGGCAGGCAGGGAACGCGGGACCCGTGGAGAATACTTGCCCCTGCTTAACTTGGAGCTGAGTAGCAGTGCATAAGAATATGGGCCCCTTGTGGCCAGATCTTCACATTTTTCTAGAAAAGTCAGAAATCTGATTTTTATTTGAAAACTCAGAATTTTTAAAAATTGGCTCAAACAAAATATCTGCGGCCAAACTCTCACAACAGGCTAATCATTTCTGTTTCTGGCTTAGATTCTGTAATGTGACTCTGGGGGCTGCAGCCTCCTCACCATGATGTTCCTCACAGAGACCAGAGGAGCCCCAGGCTCTGGTGCAGCCTGAAAAAGAAGCACCATAAGGAGAAGAGGGTACCTCTGATAAATCTGACCTTGAGACAAGCTGCCAGATGCTGGATGAGGCCCCCAGAAATGCCATAAGCAGGATGCCCCTTCTAGGTTAGTGCAGTCTAGAGCCTTCCAGGGTTAGGCTGGAGGTTGAGTGTGAAGAATCCCTTCCTTGGGCGGGGCGGGGAACCTTTACCTCTCATTACCTCCTGGGTCCTGGCATGCTGTTGCCAAACTCTGCCCACAGCTGGGTTCTAGCATACCCCACTTTACTCTGTGCAACAGTGTGACTGAGCCTTTACGGTCTCAGCAAGTGTTATACTTAGAGAAGGTGACCTGTGCATAAACTAGTTACAGAAAGCCAGGAATGATCTATTCCCATGTGGTATTTATTGCATCTATGATACCCAGGCTTGCAATTTTGACTTTTCTCCCACCAACTTAAACCTCAGTTGAAGAATAAAATCTTCTGATCGGGTCTGAGAAGGGATTTACCAACGTGGAAAGGGAAAAGGCTAGAGATAACTGTAGTATTGAATTGGAATTAGACATATTGGTATTAACTCAGGAATCGTTAATACCTATATGCACAGATAGATACAGAAACAGTTACAGATGTTGTGTATATATGGATGTTAATATCGGTGTCTGTATCTGTGTACATACATGTATTCTCATCTCCATCTGCTGAAGGGGCCTAGAAGCAGTGTCAGCCCAGTAGAGTGCCCAAATCAAACGTGGTTTCTGAATGTCCTCCTTCACTAAAAGGAACCAGAGCTCCTCAGAGAAATAGCTGATTTCATCACTGGGTTAGGAAGAGTACAACTTTTTTTTTTTGCCAGAAAATACAAAAAGGCTCAAAGAATTGTAAGGACAGAAAGAATAAGGGACAGCTTGAAGGGCCCCCCGCTGCCCCACTGGCCAAATCTAGAAATATTTGAGCATCTGAATACAAAATGGGCAGCCACTATCTAGCAGCCGTGAGACCCTACACAGTGCTGCCAGCACCCTGGTGGAGAATTCGAGGTGAGCGTCAAATTTGAAGTGTGTAAAGTGGGCACAGAAGCACTTTAGCAATACAAACAATTGTGCTGTCAGTGAAAGAGCCATTGGTTGGGAAGGTCACCTGACAGTCTCTCCAACAAGCAAATCCCCTTCCCAGGTGTGTCCCAGCCTTCCCTGACCTCTGTGCAGGCGTTGCTCGGGTTGGTAGAGAGCCATTTGCCCTTGGACTTCTTGATACCACAGGGCAAGATGGTTATAACACATTACGACCTCTCAGCAGTCCACAAATAGGTGCATCTCTCGTCTGTTTTTCAGTGCCCTCTCTGTCTTCATTTGAAAATCGGAAAGAAAAGTGGATACTTGAAACACCACTGTCCAAAGACTCCTTTCTTGCCTGTGGGGACCAACATTGACCTCAGATGGTCTCCCTAATACTGAGACATTAGCTAAGGACAAACAAAAGTCTGTCACCCTGGAGACACCCTGAAAAGCAGATGCAGCCTGAAGGCTGTGGCGTGTGGGGGTTATTTTGTACTCACACAGAAGGGCCTGAAGAGTGTGTCTGACAAAACACTGTTTATTAGCCTCCCTGCAGCCTCCAGAACAGAAGGGCCACAGGTGTGTGCTGCCGTGAGCAGCCTCCAGAGCCCTTTCTGCACCGGTGGTGCTGGCATGCTACCAAGAGCAATGTTGAAATCAAACCAAAGGTTCAACTTAACATTTGGCTTCACAGTAATGACAGATGCCCTGCCTCCACCCACGTGTACCCTTGTGAGACGAGGCCTGGAAGTGTGGCCTCCTTCCCCTCCTAACTCAGTTTAAATACTAGTTCATGTTGAGTAACTGTGCATCGCAAGAAAAGTGATCAGTACTGCTTTTGGTTCTGTTTATTTCAAAAAGTTTTGCTTGTTTAAAAGGAAGGCATGCTTGTGATGACTGTGATAGATAAATTCTTGGCTCAAACTGTTGGAATTGCTTCCTGGTGACACTCTGGAGAGTAACTTGGGATGTCTTAGTGGGCTTTCTTTTTGTTTTTCTCTTTTTTGTTTGTTAGTTTTTTGTCCTTTGAGGGGATGTGTGGAGGAGTTTTTATTTGGTCTTGTTTTTTAATTAATTAACCAGGGGACTGTGGAAAGTACTTCAGCAGAGGAGGATGGATTGAGTGCTCGCTCCAACTCCTAGATGTACTGGGAAGACGCATTCCCCATCGGGTGCAATTAGGAAGTAAGAGTAGATGTCTTCCATAACACATACTCCTTTTTGAAAGTTGCCTTTTTTTCTCCACCCTTGACTGGATCCAATATTTAATGAAACTTGTGAGAGTGAATGAAAATTTCATGCCCCTCATCTCTTCTAGGATGTACCATGTATGTGACTGTGACTTTCAGGGAAATTTGTTTGCTGTTTATGAAGTTATTTTCTAACTTCTTTCATTGTTGAATGAAGAAAATTATTGCATCTTTTGAAATAATCCAAATAGCTTGAGTTCGTAATTACTTCCCTGTTTTGAAATATGCACACAATGTGGGATCATAGCCCATTGAATAAAATAATAACCAACGAGTCCATATTAATAAAAATATTATAAAGTGGAGAAGGGAAAGCTCTTCTTTAAAAGACAGTGCCAAGCAACATGTGTCGAAGGCATGATAAAAATAATCACCACTTGGCCACCATCACAGCAGCAGTTGACACAGGCAGGGGTTTTCAGTTTATGTGAGGTTTGGTGGATGGAGGTTTGAGGATAGGATGATTTCACAACATCTCTCCACAAAACACTGATCAAATAGAAAGGGGGAGAAGAAGGCCGGCAGTTGCTAACTTGCCCAGGTGATCACGATGAACATCTTAGTGGAACAGCATCATGTGCAACTAGACGTGCAACTAGATCGGCAGTCACGTTACAGATCACCTGTATTCTTTAAGATTTGCAGGGACATGAGGACAGGAAAAGACTGAAGGAAACTGATGTGACTGTGATGTCCCCACTAAACACAGCACACGTCCCTGGATGGGGTGCTGCGCCAGAAAGGAAAACAAGACCGTGGTGGGACAGGTGATGGAACTGGATCAGGGGCTGTGGGCTGGATGGGAATGTGGTACCAACATCGATGTCCTGACTTTCAGAGGGTTGCACAGTGGCCGCGTAGGAGAGCGTTCTTGTCTGGGGAAGTACATCCCAGAATACTTAGTGGTAAGGGGGGACCTGGATGAAAGGGATGAGGGAGTTCTTTGTTTTGTTCTTGCAACTTTTCAGTAGGTTTGAAACCATTAAAAAGAAAAGACGGGGGGTTTCCCTGGTGGCGCAGTGGTTAAGAATCCGCCTGCCAATGTAGGAAGCACAGGTTCGAGCCCTGGTCCGGGAAGATCCCACATGCCACGGAGCAACTAAGCCCGGTGTGCCACAACTAGTGAACCTGTGTGCCACAACTACTGAAGCCTTCACACCTAGAGCCTATGCTCCGCAACAAGAGAAGCCACGGCAATGAGAAGCCCACGCAAGGGAGAGTAGACCCCGCTCGCCACAACTAGAGAAAGCCTGCGCACAGCAACAAAGACCCAGCGCAGCCAAAAATAAATAAATAAAATGAATAAATTCATTAAAAAAAAAAAAAAAGAAAAGACGGGAAGAAAATAAAGCAAAATGCTAAGAGTAGTTGCCCTCTGAAGGCCTGCTTTTTGAATGTTTTGTTAAATTTTGGTGTACTTTTCAGATATTCTACGGTAGACCTGCATCTTCTAATTGAGGGATATAATAAAGAACAAGCTTTATTGTCTGACTTGACTTCTCGTGTACGTACGGTCATGACATTGACTTGCCAACACCATAGAAGTTTCCCTTAGGTGGTTTCCTTGCCCATACCCAGCCGTCCCACCAGAATTTTCCATTGTTCCATTTCTATCGACTGTTTTTACCAGTTCTTGAATTTCACGTAAATGGTACCACACAGTACGTTCTCTTTGGTGTCTGGTGTCTTTTGCTCAGTATACCTATGAGAGAATCACTCATGTTATATCTACCAATACTTTGCTCCTTTTAATTGCTGTAAAGTACTCCACTGTATGAATATATGGGAATTTATCCGTTCTCTTTTTGGTGGGAATTTAGGTTTTTTTCCAGTTTAGGGCTATTAAAGTAAAACTTTGATGAACTCCCTTGAACATTTCATTTTGTAGAACTATGCATTTAGGAAAGGAATTGCTGAGACATAGTGTAGACCAGGGATCAGCACACTTTCTCTGTAAAGGGACAGATAATAAATACTTTGGGTTTTGTAAGCCATATATTCTGTCATACATAGCTAGTCAACTCTGCCATAGATGACCCCTGAGCAAATAATTCCTGTGAAACAAAATTTTGCTGAATCCTGAGGCAGATGTTTGGTTTGCTTTAGTAGAAACTGCTGAATGGTTTTCCAAAGTGGCTGCTCTTTTAAAACTCTAAGCAGTACTTCACAGGAATTCAGCAGTTGCTTCACATCCTCGTCAACACTCAGAATTGTCAGTCTTTTTTGTTTTAGCCATGTTGTAGTTGTGTAGCATGTCTCATTGTGATTTTAATTTGTGATTCCATGATATTAATGATGCTGAGCACTTAAAATGTATATTTATTAGTCATTCGAATTTCTGTGAAGTGTTTGTTCAAGTATTTTGGACGTTTTTGATCGGGTTGTGTTTGTCTCAGGTTTGTAGGAGATATTCTGCCTATGAGTCTGCCTCATGTATTGCAACACAGCAATATTACCACAAACCCGGTGACACAGAACAACCTACGTTCATCACCTGACAGTTTCTGTGGATGAAGAGTCTGAGCGGGGCTCAGCTGGGCCCTTTCCTTCAGAGTCTCTCACAAGGCTGCAGTCAAGGTGTTGGCCAGGGCTTCGGTCTCCTGGGCTCCAGTGGGGTGTGATCTGCTTCCGGGCTCGTGGGTGTCGACAGCATCCAGTTCCTTGTGGGCTGTCAGTCTGTGGGCCTCAGCTTCTTGTTGGCTGTTGCCTGGAGGCTGCCCTTACTTCCTTACCATGTGGGCTTCCCCAGCACGACAGCTCGTTTCCTAGAGCCGGCAAGGGAGAGTGTCTCCTCACAGGCTTATGGAACATAATCACACACATCCCATCACCTTTGCCATATTTTGTTGGTTACAAATAAGCCGCAGGTCCCCCTACAACTCCAGGGGAGAGGGTTACACCAGGGTGTGAGGACCGGGAGTCAGGGGCTAGAGGGGCCGTTTTGGAGTCTGCCTGCCAGAGTCCTTGTCAGACATGGGTCACAGGTACCTTCTTCAAGTCTGTAACTTACCTTTTCCTTTTCTTTGATAGAAAAAATGGTTTTATTTCTAACGAAATCAAACGTATCCATTTTTTATTTTATGGATAGTGTTTCTTATTGTCTGTTCAACACTTCGTTGCCTACCTAAGATCATGAAGCTATTCTCCTGTTTTTTTCTTCTAGACAAGGGGTTGTCAACCTTGGCAGTACTGATGTTTGGGGCTGGATAATTCTTTGTGGTGGGGGACTCTCCTGTGCCTTGTGACATATTTAACAGCATCCCTGGTCTCGAGATTGCCGTAGCACGTCCTCCCCATTGTGACAACCAGAAACCTGGCCAGACGTCTCTTGGAGCCACAAAGCCCCCTCTGAGAACCACTGTTCTATATGCTTTTAGTTTAAGCTTTAAATAGTATGTTATTATCCATCAGAGTTTATATGGCTGCTTTATATTGTTCCATAGAGATATCTGATTTCTCTACATAATTTCCCTCATGAACTGCATTTACTGCTTTTGTCTTAAAGTGCCCATATATGTATGCATCTATTTTTGAACTCTGTTCTGTTCAGTGTGTCTAATTTATATCCTTCTGCCATAAAACACTTTTTAGTAGTTTTTTTGCTAAGTCTTGAAATCTGGTAATGTAAACCTTCAAACCTTGTCATCAAGATTGGTCTGGCTGTGCTAGGTTCGTTGCATTTGCATATATATTTAGAATCAGCACGTCAACTTTTACACACAAAAAAATCTACTGAGATTTTGATGGGAACTGAATCTGTAGATCAATTTGAGATCACCGTAATCCTAGCAATATTGAATAGTTCAGTACATGAAATGATAAATCTCTCATTTATTTAGTTCCTTTTAAATATCTCTCGACAAAATTTTATGGCTTTCAAGGTGGAGGTCTTGCAACTGTTTCATTAAATTTGTGTCTAGGTATTTGATATTTTTGATATGCTTGTAAAGAACATTATTTTTCTAATTTTATTTTCTAATTGTTCCTAGTATGTAGAAATACAATTAATTTTTTTTAACATCTTTATTGGAGTATAATTGCTTTACAATGGTGTGTTAGTTTCTGCTTTATAACAAAGTGAATCAGTTCTACATACACATATGTTCCCATATCTCCTCCCTCTTGCATCTCCCTCCCTCCCACCCTCCCTATCCCACCCCTCTAGGTGGTCACAAAGCACCGAGCTGATCTCCCTGTGCTATGCGGCTGCTTCCCACTAGCTATTTTACATTTGGTAGTGTATATATGTCCATGACACTCTCTCACCCTGTCACATCTCACCCCTCCCCCTCCCCATATCCTCAAGTCCATTCTCTAGTAGGTCTGTGTCTTTATTCCCGTCTTGCCACTAGGTTCTTCATGGCCTTTTTTTTTTTTCCTTAGATTCCATATATATGTGTTAGCATACTGTACTTGTTTTTCTCTTTCTGACTTACTTCACTCTGTATGACAGACTCTAACTCCATCCACCTCATTACAAATACCTCCATTTCATTTCTTTTTATGGCTGAGTAATAGTCCATTGTATATATGTGCCACATCTTCTTTATCCATTCATCTGTCGATGGACACTTAGGTTGCTTCCATGTCCTGGCTATTGTAAATAGTGCTGCAATGAACATTTTGGTACATGACTCTTTTTTTTTTTTTTTTTTTTTTTTTCAGAGAGTAAAGATAATTTATTATAGAAATAGTTCATTAGGACACAGCAGTGATATAATTTTCCCTCTTTAAATTACCCATTCCTTAAATAGTTGTTAGGAGGGTTATTCAACATTGACTAAAACAAAGGCCAAATTAATGATGAGTGGAAAAAAGTAGTACATGACTCTTTTTGAACTATGGTTTTCTCAGGGTATATGCCCAGTAGTGGGATTGCTGGGTCGTATGGTAGTTCTATTTTTAGTTTTTTAAGGAACCTCCATACTGTTCTCCATAGTGGCTGTACCAATTTACATTACCACCAACAGTGCAAGAGTGTTCCCTTTCCTCCACACCCTCTCCAGCATTTATTGTTTCTAGATTTTTTGATGATGGCCATTCTGACTGGTGTGAGATGATATCTCATTGTAGTTTTGATTTGCATTTCTCTAATGATTAATGATGTTGAGCATTCTTTCATGTGTCTGTTGGTAATCTGTATATCTTCTTTGGAGAATGTCTATTTAGGTCTTCTGCCCATTTTTGGATTGGGTTGTTCGTTTTTTTGTTATTGAGCTGCATGAGCTGCTTGTAAATCTTGGAGATTAATCCTTTGTCAGTTGCTTCATTTGCAAATATTTTCTCCCATTCTGAGGGTTGTCTTTTGGTCTTGTTTATGGTTTCCTTTGCTGTGCAAAAGCTTTTAAGTTTCATTAGGTCCCATTTGTTTATTTGTGTTCTTATTTCCATTTCTCTAGGAGCTGGGTCAAAAAGAATCTTGCTGTGATGTATGTCATAGAGTGTTCTGCCTATGTTTTCCTCTAAGAGTTTGATAGTGTCTGGCCTTACACTTAGGTCTTTAATCCATTTTGAGTTTATTTTTGTGCATGGTATCAGGGAGTGTTCTAATTTCATACTTTTACATGTATCTGTCCAATTTTCCCAGCACCACTTATTGAAGAGGCTGTCTTTTCTCCACTGTATATGCTTGCCTCCTTTATCAAAGATAAGGTGACCATAGGTGCGTGGGTTTATCTCTGGGCTTTGTATCCTGTTCCATTGATCTATATTTCTGTTTTTGTGCCAGTACCAAACTGTCTTGATTACTGTAGCTTTGTAATATAGTCTGAAGTCAGGGAGCCTGATTCCCCCAGCTCCATTTTTCGTTCTCAAGATTGCTTTGGCTATTGGGGGTCTTTTGTGTTTCCATACAAATTGTGAAATTTTTTGTTCTAGTTCTGTGAAAAATGCCATGGGTAGTTTGATAGGGATTGCATTGAATCTGTAGATTGCTTTGGGTAGTAAAGTCATTTTCACAATGTTAATTCTTCCAATCCAAGAACATGGTATATCTCTCCATCTATTTGTATCATCTTTAATTTCTTTCTTCAGTGTCTTATAATTTTCTGCATACAGGTCTTTTGTCTCCTTAGGTAGATTTATTCCTAGATATTTTATTCTTTTTGTTGCAATGGTAAACGGGAGTGTTTTCTTAATTTCACTTTCAGATTTTTTATCATTAGTGTATAGAAATGCAAGAGATTTCTGTGCATTAATTTTGTATCCTGCTACTTTACCAAATTCATTGATTAGCTCTAGGAGTTTTCTGGTAGCATCTTTAGGATTCTCTATGTATAGTATCATGTCATCTGCAAACAGTGACAGCTTTAGTTCTTCTTTTCCAATTTGGATTCCTTTTATTTCTTTTTCTTCTCTGATTACTGTGGCTAAAACTTCCAAAACTATGTTGAATAATAGTGGTGAGAGTGGGCAACCTTGTCTTCTTCCTGATCTTAGTGGAAATGGTTTCAGTTTTTCACCATTGAGGACAATGTTGGCTGTGGGTTTGTCATATATGGCCTTTATTATGTTGAGGAAAGTTCCCTCTATGCCTACTTTCTGCAGGGCTTTTATCATAAATGGGTGTTGAATTTTGTCGAAAGCTTTCTCTGCATCTGTTGAGATGATCATATGGTTTTTCTCCTTCAATTTGTTAATATGGTGTATCACGTTGATCGATTTGCGTATATTGAAGAATCCTTGCATTCCTGGGATAAACCCCACTTGATCATGGTGTATGATCCTTTGAATGTGCTGTTGGATTCTGTTTGCTAGTATTTTGTTGAGGATTTTTGCATCTGTGTTCATCAGTGATATTGGCCTGTAGTTTTCTTTCTTTGTGACATCTTTGTCTGGTTTTGGTATCAGGGTGATGGTGGCCTCGTAGAATGAGTTTGGGAATGTTCCTCCCTCTGCAATATTTTGGAAGAGTTTGAGAAGGATAGGTGTTAGCTCTTCTCTAAATGTTTGATAGAATTCACCTGTGAAGCCATCTGGTCCTGGGCTTTTGTTTGTTGGAAGGTTTTTAATCACAGTTTCAATTTCAGTGCTTGTGATTGGTCTGTTCATATTTTCTGTTTCTTCCTGGTTCAGTCTCGGCAGGTTGTGCATTTCTAAGAATCTGTCCATTTCTTCCAGGTTGTCCATTTTATTGGCATAGAGTTGCTTTTAGTAATCTCTCATGATCTTTTGTATTTCTGCAGTGTCAGTGGTTACTTCTCCTTTTTCATTTCTAATTCTATTGATTTGAGTCTTCTCCCTTTTTCTCTTGATGAGTCTGGCTAATGGTTTATCAATTTTGTTTATCTTCTCAAAGAACCAGCTTTTAGTTTCATTGATTTTTGCTATTGTTTCCTTCATTTCTTTTTCATTTATTTCTGACCTGATCTTTATGATTTCTTTCCTTCTGCTAGCTTTGGGGTTTTTTTGTTCTTCTTTCTCTAATTGCTTTAGGTGCCAGGTTAGGTTGTTTATTCGAGATGTTTCCTGTTTCTTGAGGTAGGCTTGTATTGCTATAAACTTCCCTGTTAGCACTGCTTTTGCTGCGTCCCATAGGTTTGGGGTCGTCGTGTCTCCATTGTCATTTGTTTCTAGGTATTTTTTGATTTCCCCTTTGATTTCTTCAGTGATCACTTCGTTATTAAGTAGTGTATTGTGTAGCCTCCATGTGTTTGTATTTTTTACAGATCTTTTCCTGTAATTGATATCTTGTCTCATAGCGTTGTGGTCGGAAAAGATACTTGATACGATTTCAATTTTCTTAAATTAACCAAGGCTTGATTTGTGATCCAAGATATGATCTATCCTGGAGAATGTTCCATGAGCACTTGAGAAAAATGTGTATTCTGTTGTTTTTGGGTGGAATGTCCTATAAATATCAATTAAGTCCATCTTGTTTAATGTATCATTTAAAGCTTGTGTTTCGTTATTTATTTTCATGTTGGATGATCTGTCCGTTGGTGAAAGTGGGGTGTTAAAGTCCGCTACTATGATTGTGTTGCTGTCGATTTCCCCTTTTATGGCTGTTAGTATTTGCCTTATGTATTGAGGTGCTCCTATGTTGGGTGCATAAATATTTACAATTGTTATACCTTCCTCTTGGATCGATCCCTTGATCATTATATAGTGTCCTTCTTTGTGTCTTGTAATAGGCTTTATTTTAAAGTCTATTTTGTCTGATACGAGAATTGCTACTCCAGCTTTCTTTTGATTTCCATTTGCATGGAATATCTTTTTCCATCCCCTCACTTTCAGTCTGTATGTGTCTCTAGGTCTGAAGTGGGTCTCTTGTAGACAGCATATATATGGGTCTTGTTTTTGTATCCATTCAGCCAGCCTGTGTCTTTTGGTGGGAGCATTTAATCCATTTACATTCAAGGTAATTATCGATATGTATGTTCCTATTCCCATTTTCTTAAATGTTTTGGGTTTGTTATTGTAGGTGCTTTCCTTCTCTTGTGTTTCTTACCTAGAGAAGTTCCTTTAGCATTTGTTGTAAAGCTGGTTTGGTGGTGCTGAACTCTCTCAGCTTTTGCTTGTCTGTAAAGGTTTTATTTTCTCTGTTGAATCTGAATGAGATCCTTGCTGGGTAGAGTTATCTTGGCTGTAGGTTTTTCTCCTTCATCACTTTAAGTATATCCTGCCACTCCCTTCTGGCTTGCAGAGTTTCTGCTGAAAGATCAGATGTTAACCTTATGGGGATTCCCTTGTGTGTTATTTGTTGTTTTTCCCTTGCTGCTTTTAATATGTTTTCTTTATATTTAGTTTTTGACAGTTTGATTAATATGTGTCTTGGCATGTTTCTCCTTGGATTTATCCTGTATGGGACTCTCTGAGCTTCCAGGACTTGATTAACTATTTCCTTTCCCATATTAGGGAAGTTTTCAACTATCATGTCTTCAAATATTTTCTGTCTCTTTCTTTTTCTCTTCTTCTTCTGGGACCCCTATAATTCGAATGTTGGTGCGTTTAATGTTGTCCCAGAGGTCTCTGAGACTGTCCTCAGTTCTTTTCATTCTTTTTTCTTTATCCTGCTCTGCAGTAGTTATTTCCACCATTTTATCTTCCAGGTCACTTATCCTTTCTTCTGCCTCAGTTATTCTGCTATTGATCCCATCTAGAGTATTTTTAATTTCATTTATTGTGTTTTTCATCGTTGCTTGTTTCGTCTTTAGTTCTTCTACGTCCTTGTTAAATGTTTCTTGCATTTTGTCTATTCTGTTTCCAAGATTTTGGATCATCCTTACTATCATTATTCTGAATTCTTTTTCAGGTAGACTACCTATTTCCTCTTCATTTGTTAGGTCTGGTGTGTTTTGACCCTGCTCCTTCATCTGCTGTGTGTTTTTCTGTCGTCTCATTTTGCTTATCTTACTGTGTTTGGGGTCTCCTTTTCACAGGCTGCAGGTTCGTAGTTCCCGTTGTTTTTGGTATCTGTCCCCAGTGGCTAAGGTTGGTTCAGTGGGTTGTGTAGGTTTCCTGGTGGAGGGAACTAGTGCCTGAGTTCTGGTGGATGAGGCTGGATCTTGTCTTTCTGGTGGGCATGTCCACGTCTGGTGGTGTATTTTGGGGTGTCTGTGGCCTTATTATGATTTTAGGCAGCCTTTCTGCTAATGGATGGGGCTGTGTTCCTGTCTTGCTAGTTGTTTGGCATAGGGTGTCCAGCACTGTAGCTTGCTGGTCGTTGAGTGAAGCTGGGTCTTGATGTTGAGATGGAGATCTCTGAGAGATTTTCGCCATTTGGTATTACGTGGAGCTGGGAGGTCTCTTGTGGACCAGTGTCCTGAAGTTGGCTCTCCCACCTCAGAGGCACGGCCCTGATGCCTGGCTGGAGCACCAAGAGCCTTTCATCCACACGGCTCAGAGTAAAAGGGAGAAAAAATAGAAAGAAAGAAAGAGGATATAATATAGTGAAGTAAAATAAAGGTATTATAAAGCAAAGCTATACAGACAAAATCTCACCCAGGAGCATATACATATACACTCACAAAAAAAAAAAGGAAAAGGGGAAAAATTAATATCTCCTGCTCCCAGAGTCCGCCTCCTGAATTTGGGATGATTCGTTGTCTATTCAGGTATTCAACAGAGGCAGGCACATCAAGTTGTTTGTGGAGCTTTAATCCGCTGCTTCTGAGGCTGCTGGGAGAGATTTCCCTTTCTCTTCTTTGTTCGCACAGCTCCCGGGGTTCAGCTTTGGATTTGTTCCCGCCTCTGCATGTAGGTCGCCTGAGGGCGTCTGTTCCCTGCCCAGACAGAACGGGGTTAAAGGAGCAGCTGCTTCGGGGGCTCTGGGTCACTCAGGCCGGGGGGAGGGAGGGGTATGGAGGAGGCGGGGCGAGCCTGTGGCGGCAGAGGCTGGCGTGACGTTGCAGCAGCCTGAGGCGCACCGTGCGTTCTCCCGGGGAAGTTGTCCCTGGATCACGGGAGCCTGGCCGTGGCGGGCTGCACCGGCTCCCGGGAGGGGCGGTGTGGAGAGTGCCCTGTGCTCGCACACAGGCTTTTTGGTGGCGGCAGCAGCAGCCTTAGCATCTCACGCCCGTCTCTGGGGCCCGCGCTGATCGCCGCGGCTCGTGCCCGTCTCTGGAGTTCATTTAGGCGGTGCTCTGAATCCCCTCTCCTTGCGCGCCGCAAAACAAAGAGGCAAGAAAACGTCTCTTGCCTCTTTGGCAGCTGCAGACTTTTTCCCGGACTCCCTCCCAGCCAGCTGTGGTGCGCTAACCGCTTCAGGCTGTGTTCACACCGCCAACCCCAGTCCTCTCCCTGCGATCCGACCTCTGAAGCCTGAGCCTCAGCTCCCAGCCCCGCCCGCCCCGGCGGGTGAGCAGACAAGCCTCTCGGGCTGCTGAGTGCTGCTCGGCGCCGAGCCTCTGTGCGGGAATCTCTCCACTTTGCCCTCTGCACCCCTGTGGCTGCGCTCTCTTCCGTGGCTCCGAAGCTTCCCCCCTCTGCCACCTGCAGTCTCTGCCCGCGAAGGGGCTCCTAGTGCTTGGAAACCTTTCCTCCTTCACGGCTCCCTCCCACTGGTGCAGGTCCCGTCCCTATTCTTTTGTCTCTGTTGTTTCTTTTTTCTTTTGCCCTACCCAAGTACGTGGGGATTTTCTTGCCTTTTGGGAGGTCTGACGTTTTCTGCCAGCGTTCAGTGGGTGTTCTGTAGGAGCAGTTCCACGTGTAGATGTATTTCTACTGTATCTGTGGGAAGGAAGGTGATCTCCACGTCTTACTCTTCGGCCATCTTCTCTCCACAATTAATTTTTATATCAAACTTATATCTGGTGATCTTGGTAAAGTCATTAGATATGGTACTTATTAAATTTGTTTGGATTTTCTCTGCATTCAGTCATTTCATCTGCAAATATAATTTTACTTCCCTATTTCCTTTCTTTATACAGTACCGTTTTCCTTGTCTTCTTGCCCTGTATACGATCTCATAAACAAGGTTGAATAGAAAGTAGTGATAGTTAAAATTCTAGTCTTTTCCCCAAACTTAGGGGGGGAAATAATTCAATATGGTGACAGCAAATATTCTGATAGCTGTAGATTTTCTGTAGATACCCTTTATTATACTGAGGAATTTGCCTTCTATTTCTAGTTTTCTGAGAGTTTTTACTGATTTTTTTGTTGTTGTTGTCTACTAGTAGTATAAAACACTAAGCGTTCATTAAAACATTGCAGCTATGAGGATGGATTTGTCTGTTTCTCCTTTTAGGTCATTCAGTTTTTGCTTTATATAAATATTTTGAAGCTATATTATTAGATGCACTAAAAATTAAAAATGGTTATATCTTCCTGTTAAATTTACCCTTTTATGGTTATGAAATGTTTTCCTTCACTCTAGTAATATTTTTGCCTCAAAATTTACTTTGTTGCTGTTAACATAGCAAACAAGGTTTTGTTTTTGTTTTTGTTTTCTTTTAGCCTCCACACAGCTTTGTGGGATCTTAGCTCCCGGACCAGGGATCCATGCCCCATGCAGTGGAAGCACAGCGTCCTAACCACTGGGCCACCAGGTAATTCCCATTGTTTTCTTGGTCAGTGTGTGCCTTGCCTATTTTTTCCATCCTTTTATTTTAAAGTTATAAGGGTTTTTTATATTTAAAGTGTGTTTCTTTTAAACAGTACAAAGTTGAGTGTTAATTTTTAACCCAGTAAAACAATCTTTGTCTTTTAATGAAAGTTTTTAGTCAATTTATATTTTTAAGGTAATCACTGATATTGTTGGATTTAAGTGTTTTTACTTAGTTTCTGTTGGTCACATCTGTTCTTTGTTCATATTTTCTTCCTTTTTCTGAATTATTTTGGGTTAATTAAGTATTTTAACATTCCATTTTATCTCCTCTACTAGATTTTTAGTTTTTATTTTATTTTTAGTGACTAGCAATTACAGTATACATTCTTGATTTATCTGCATCTGTCATAACTTTGTACTTTACCTCTTCATGAGTAGTACAGTAAACAAGAGCACAACTCCATTTACTGTCTTCTGCCCTTTGTACTTAGGTTGTCATATATTGTATTTCTATGTAGAATCTAAATCGCATTAGTTGTTATTATTGTTCGTTTAAATGGTCAGTACTCTTTTATATTCAGTCACATATTTAGCCTTTCTAGTGCTCTTCATTCCTTTCTGCAGTTCTGTTTCTTTCACAGATTATTTCTTTCAGCTAGAAGAATTTTCTTTAGTACTTCTTAATCGTAGGTCCGCTGGAAATTATTTACCTAGATTTTTATTTGTTTTCAGATATCTATTTTACCTTCATTTCCAGTTGATAACTTCACAGAATTAGGAATACTAGGTCCTTTAGCACCTTAAAGATATTCCATTGTCATCCGGATTCCAGAGTTACTATTGAAAAGTTTATCAATCTGTTTTTCCTTTGAAGTTAATGTGTCTTTTAATTCCTCTGGCTGCTTTAAAGATTTTTTCCCCCTGTATCATTAGTTTTAAGAATTTGGCCTGTGATGTATCTAAATTTTGACTTCTTGTATTTTTCTTGCTTGGGAGGCACTGAGATTCTTAGTCTGTGGATTGAGATCTTTCATCAGGTTTAGAAAATTCAAATACTGCTTTTGCCCCATTTTCTGTCTCCTTTAGGGTTTCAGCCACATATGTTACATGATTTGACAGTGTTCTTCACATTTTTTATATTTTTTATTTTAAATTCCTTTGTCTCTGGGTGCTTAGGTTTGGATGATATCTATTGATCCAATTTTTAGTTCACTAATTGTGTCTTTTCATGTGTTTAGTGTGCTATTAAACTAAAGACTCAAATACAGAGAACAAACTAGTTGTTGCCAGAGGGGAGGGGGTGGGGAATGGGAAAAATAGGTGAAGGGGCTTAAGAGGTACAAGCTACCAGTTATATAATGTAATACGTAAGTCACAGGGATGTAATAATGTATGGCCCAGGGAATATAGTCAATGTTATAATAACTTCATGTGGTACATAATGTATAAAAATATCAAATCACTATGATGTACAACTAAAACTAATATAAGTCAACTATACTTCAATAAAAATTTTTTTTAAATTTTTTCTAACTTGCCATTAACTCAGCATCTCCTGTTATTTTTCATCCCTCCTGCCCTCTTAGTATTCTTCCCCTCCTCTTACACCTTCTGCTGTCCACATTACCAGCTCTCTTTGGGATTTCCCCTGAAATCCACTTCATTACCCTGTATATGTTGACATTTTCAATATGTCTTTTTAAGATTTTTTTTTTGATGTGGACCATTTTTAAAGTCTTTATTGAATTTGTTATAATACTGCTTCTGTTTTATGTTTTTTTTTTTTTTTTTTGGCCACGAGGCATGTGGGATCTTAGCTCCCCAACCAGGGATGGAACCCACAGCCCCTGCACTGGAAGGCAAAGTCTTAACCACTGGGCCACCAGGGAAGTCCCTCAATATGTTTTTTCTTACCTGAATTATAGATATTGTAAATAGGCATGGGGAGAGTGACAGCAAGTTTTACTAATTTACTTTAAATTGGCAGCAGTAGTTCAAAAGGTTTTGAATTTCGAGATTAAGGCAATGTATTGTTCTATTAATTCAGCCATTTAATACAGAAGAATTTGCTGGCTTTTGAGTCAACATGGCAAATCGAAGACTCAGTAACTTTTTTGAAGTGAGCTAAGCAAATGTTTACTTCAGTAAAGAAGAGCAAATGTGAATCCCACACTTCTGATACCTTGGCATTGCTTTCTATTTGGGCTAAAACAGTGATTCTCAGAAAGGTACTCCTACAGAATAGTTTCCCAGGGAGATGGGTTATCGTGCTCAAGTGCTCAGATTTTAACAACAGTTTTTTCCCAATTGCCTGGGGAAAACTAGATGAATTGAAATGCTTTCTGGATTTTAAGATTTCCGCCCCCCCTCCCCCCCCCCCGTAGTGCCCACACCCATGCAAGCTATTGCTGCTTATCTGTTAGTAAAAGTTAGAAGACAGCCAAATCTAATGACTCGACAGCAGCAGATATGAACAGGGAATCCTAGTTGGATGGTCCTGATAAATCTGATGGCCTTTTTTCCATATATATCTATCATTTTATGTGTATGAAATTGTTCCTGGCTTCATGAGGAAATAAACTCAATATTTGTGGGTTTCTAAAATGAATTCTTTGATTTCTAGTTGATCTACTATCTAAACAAAGTTGTGTGACTCATTATTCCAGGCCGTGACACAGATCAGTGGCCCCTCGTAACTGCAAAATTATAGTGTTTAAATTCAGTCTTGCAGCATCCTCATGCTACCTAATTCTGTATTCTTCCAAATTCATCGGCCAACCCAGCCAGCCCAAGAGGGACTCCTGAATGAACACTAAAGAAGGTCAGTACTCTACAGCAGGACTGTACCTCCCGTTGCCTCCTCTGTGGACTTTCTCATCTGGTTTGGCCACTTAAAACCACAAAGTCAGAATGTTTCTTTCCTTCTGTATATGTTGATTTGAAAAATGGTTGTTCCTGTCTAGGAAAACTTGGCCTACGTAATGCCAAATGAACTTCTCCCAGGGTTCTTTGTTGATGGTAGTGCTGGCTATGGATTTTCAGGTTACCATTGTTTTCTTATCCGTTTACATTTGTGTGTGTGTGTGTGTTGACTCGAATGACATACCATTCAAGCTCAGGTCAACAAAATGATTTAAACCACTATCTCTGTGGACCCATTTAAGATGAAAACAGAAATCAAGTGCTATGAAATAATGAAGGCAACATCACTCATCAAACTGTTAGTCTGCAGGAATGAGGCTGGACGCTGGGCTGGTGTGGAGGGGAGTAAAGCTATCTCAGAACGTTTGTGACATATGGAAGCCGTGTGCCCAAGTGTTTGTGGTATAGATTATCTTGCAGGAGACTTCTTGCCTCCACCGAGAGAACACACTTGATATTTATGACCCATCTGTCAACTCAAAGTTTCCTTTGGTTTTTATGTTCCCAGTGCTCCCTAACTTTGTGGTCACAAGAAAGTCAAGCAGTAATTGGTTACCATGGAGATAGTATCACTCCTTGCATGTTGAACATTTTAATTCCACTTGTTTTCACCTTTACGTGTATCAATAAATCGTTCAGATTATCTTTTCCCTGGGTGGATTTCATGTTCACTGTTGTTACTTTTTCCAAATGTCTAGTTGCCTCTAAAGTTACTCTGTGAGAGGTAAGAAGATACCTTGCCTGGTTTGAAATCGATAACCAAGACAGTATGACCCAGCACTTCATGGAAAATAAGTACTAGTAAATGTACTGACTGAGAGCCAGCTACCCTAACTTATCCAACTAAAATTTTACCTGTGACTACCTAACAATTAAGTGAAAAATGAAAAATTCATTTGGTTTTTCTGGTTATTTTTCACAGCCTATGTATTCCGTTTCCCACTAAAGAATTGCTAATTTCATGCCACGTAACTAGACGATTGTGATAGAGAATGTGAAAATAAAGTGAGTTTCAAGCAGTGTCTGTGCCAGGAGTTCTGAAATAAAGAGAGGTGTGTGCGAGTCAGCGGCCAGCTGTCCTCTGAGGCATCCAGCCCCCAGGACGCTGCCGTTCCGCCGGGATGCTCTTCTGGCCCATGGCTGCTCCTGTGGTCTCTCTCTGAGTGACGTAGCCCACAGTCATGGCCTCAGTGGACACTAGGCAGGTGTGTGCGCTTGCCCCCAAACATCCCTCCAGAGCCATACACCCGTGTTTCCAGCTGACCCAGGGACCTTCCAGAGGCCACGTCAGGGACTTCAAATGCAATGTGACCAAATGTAAACTGTTGTCTTCCCCGCTAGATCAGCCCGCCTCCCTTTATTCTTTACCTCTAGGATGGGCTCCACACACCCTCACTGCCCAAGCCACCCTTCCTGACGTCCGATGCCCGCTACTCTGGCTCAGGCCCTCAGCTGCTCTTCCTTGTGGTAGTGCAGTAGTGTCCTTCCTGTGACCTGTCTCTAGTCTTAAACCACATCAGTCAATCCCTTAGAATCTTTCTGTGCCACACACATTGTACTAAGCCTTTCCCTTGATAAAAATTCTTCAAGATCTTACCCTAACCTAGGACAAAATCTACTCCTTTCTACAGTCCACCAAGTTCTTCATAAATCTGGACCTTAGTTCCCAAATCAACACCGTCTTTTAAATTTCATTGCTTTTGAGGTGTTTGTCTTTTCACATTTTATAAAAATAATACATATACATAGTCTTAAAAATCAAGTAATACAGAGGGAAGGTAGAGAAAAGCACAAATTCTTTTTCTAGTCCTTTCCTTCCCAGTTCAGATCCCCAGGGCAGGCACTTTTCATCACTCGTTTCTAACTCTTCTGGTGTTTACCGGTGTATTTCTACATGATATACTTTTACTATCATTATTCACTTAGCAAATTTAGGGGACCCCCTTACCTGCATTCTCCACCTCCCCCCAATATAGTTAGAGCACCTATTTATCTTTCTACTAATTACCTTTCTTAACTTCAAATAATATAGTTAAATTTCTATTTCTCACAGCATCAACTCTAGATATTATCTTTCAACACTTCAGATTGTATCGATAATATGAGCATATAGCCTTCCTACCCCTCCATCACCTCCTCTCCCCACTCTTCCCCACTCCTTGCCCCTTTGTCATATGCACTTTTACAATCTTTATATGCTATTTGGAACGATAATTAATTCTTCTGTTCTTTGTAGGTGGGTTTTTAAGATTTTAAATATCAATAATGTACTGACATTATTATATCTGTGTAAATACCGTTCACCACAGAGCTAGTGTGTTATGATCATGTGTCTTTCCTTTACAGCTTTTATTTTCTGAAATATCTAACTGCCTTTCTGACATTTCCTCCCTTTGTCATATTCTTAAGTTCATCCAGCATCTCAATAGTACTCTTAAGGCCTTATGGATCTCTTTTCCCCCAGGAGATCTCCCTCCTGGAGTTGTCCGTCTTCCTGCTGCAAGCTGGACAGATTTTTCTCTAGACCTGCTGCATTCTGTCACTCTGGACTCTTACTGTTCAACTGAGGAGGAGCCTTTGTTTTCTGGATCCCTTCCTTTGTCTACTGTCTCATTTGGCTGGAACATGAGCAACTTCCTAAGAAGCAGTGCACAGTGCATGAGAAATAAAATTTCTGCATCTTGGCATATTTAATAATGTATTTACTGGCTCTTCACACTTGATCGACAGTATGGCTTGTATAGCATTCCGAGTTCCAAATCACTTACTCTCAGCACTTAAAAGGCATTGATCCTTTTGATTCCAGCATCTATTAATAGTATTGCTTAACGCCCATCTTATTCTCCCTTCTATAGGAGTCCTGTGGTTTTCTTCATGGATATTTTAGATAGTCCCTTTATCTGTGGTTCTGTCAAATTTCACATTGCTGTCTAAGCATCAGAGGTGCTTATGTTTTGCTTTATTTTTTTTTATTTATCATGCTAGACATAGACTAGGACCTTTTAATTGGAAAATTGAAGTCTCTCTACCTCCCTGGGAAATTTTAGAAAACTATTTCTGTGATAATTTCTCCTCTCCAGTTTCTATATTAACCATGGAAACCCCAATCATTGGGTATTGTACTGAATGGTTTCATATATATGAAATTCTGGGAAAAGCAAAACTGTCATGACAAAAAGCAGATCAGTGGCTGCCCCAGGGCCCTGGTGGGCAAATGGGATTGTCTACAAGGGGACATGAGGGAACATTTAGAGAGATGAAAATGTTCTATATGATGATGATTTTGGTGGTAGTTTCATAAATTCATACTTTTATCAAAGCTCATCCAGTTGTAACACTTAACCATGGGGTACATTATACCTCAAAGAAAATAACTTTTTTTTTTTTTTTAAAGTTCCTGAGTCAAAACAGAGTAAAAGGTATAATGAGATCTATAGCAGAATTTATATTTGTGTAAATTAAAAGTGACCACAGCATAATCCATACAATTAAATATTTCAGCCATAAATAGAAAAGAAGTATGGACACATGCTACAACATGGGTGATCCTTGTTTTCAGTGATGCTGAATGAAAGAAGCCAGACACAAAAGGCCACATACTGTGGGATTCAATTTATAAGAAGTATTCGGAATAGGCATATTTATAGAGACAGGAAGCAGACTTGTGGTTTCTAGGGCCTGGGGGAGAAAGGAGTGGAAGTGACTGATGAATGGGTGTAGGGTTTTTGTGTGAGGTGATGAAAATATTCTAGAATTAGGTCGTGATGATGGTTGCACAACACTGTGAGTAAACTAAACGCCACTAAATTGTACACTTTAGCATGGTTAAAATGGTACATTTTATGTTATGTGTATTTTCCCACAAAAAAGTACAGGTATACTTCTCTGCTTGCAGCACTGATAGAGTAGCTTGTATTAGACCAAACTTTCCACCAAGACCTCTAAAAACAGTAAAATTTAGAAAAAAAAAAAAAAAAAGGTTTTGAGGATGGTCATCAAAGATTGGCCAAGGCAGGCAGGACATGAGGGATGGTGGACTCCCAGATGGTCCCCAGTGATCCTTGCTTCATGGTGTCCATGCCTTTGTATAATCCCTTCCTCTTGAGTATAGGTGTGACTTCTAACTTGCCTCTAACCAGTGTATCACAAAAGTGACGGCTGTCACTTCTGTGATTCCATTACGTGAGACTGTAACGTCCACCTTGCTAGCAAACTCTCTCTGTAGCCTTCTCAGCATGTAGACATTGGTGTAGATGAGGCAGCAGCCATGTTGGGGTAGGTCATGCGGAGGGAACTGAGGGGCTACAGCCAAAAGGTGGTGGGAAGTGAGCTCTCAGCCCTGCAGCCCACAAGGATTTGAATCCTTCCAGCAACCCTGAGTGAGCTGGGAAGTGGGTCCTTCCCTGGTCTAACCTTGAGATGAGATCCTAGCTCCAGCTGACACCTTGACTGCAACCTCATGAAAGATCTGGAAGCAGAGGACCCAGCTAAGCCAGGTCTGGATTCCCGACCCTAAGAACCTGTGAAATAATAAATGTGTGTTGTTTTAAGCCTCTAAGTTCACGATAATTTGTTACACAGCAAAAGAAAATTAATACAAAGAGCTAAGAGCCCAAAGTTAAGGGCAATATACTGAGAGGTGAGCTGAACCTTCTTTATCCCCCTTCCCCTCAAGAAATAAATGGCTCATTTTCAGTGCAAAAGGTTGAGACTGAGCAGAAAATAGCTGCCTGGAGATTTTTCCAGTTGGGAGGCAGAAGTGAATGCAGGGTTAATAAGGCAGCCAGGGCTTGAGGTACCAAGATCCTAAAGTAAAGGAAACTACAGAGAAGTGAGCCCAACATTCTGCATTATTCCGTATTGCATTTGTCCTCAAGGAATTTGCCGCATGGTAAACTACTCTGGGTCGAGAGGCCAAGAAATGGTGCAGAAAATAGTTGCTAAGTGGCTACCTGATGAAACAGAGTTTACACAGTCTCACAGAGCTGAGGAAGTAAAACTGCAGATCAGGATGGGACCCTTGTGAAAACTTCAGGCTTTTAGCTGAGATCCCTGAAGTGCCAAGCCCTAGATGTAAGGACAGAATGGAAAACCAGCCCTCAGATAGCCTGAAATTCCCCTTGAATCATCTCAAATCCTGATTGGATCCATTTTTGCCCCTAGTCTAGGTACTGTCTAGAGGGAAATGAAATCATGTCTGGGGAAGCTAGAAATAGAAAATAAAGAGAAAATAGAGAAAATCAGTGAAATCGGAAGGTGGTTCTTTGAATAAATTACAGTGTCTCTCTATGGTGGAATATTACGCAGTCTTTAGAGCAAATATACACACACCCACACACACACACACACCCACACACGCACGCACACACACACGTGTTTTTGTATTTATTTGTTGACCTTAAGCATCTTCCTGACATTTTATTAGGTGAAAGCATCAAGTAACAAACCAATTCGTACTGTATGATCCCAATTTTGTGATTAGACATAAAATAATGCCTTGCACAATGTATATGAATTGTAGTTTTTCCAGGTACAGGTATTACATGTGACTTTTATCTTCTTCAGTTATTTTTTCTTCTTGATATATTCTGCATTCTGTGAATTTTTAATAATGAACATATGCCTTTTAATCAGAAAAAAATACAAGATGTTTCTTATTTATAAAACAAAAAGCAAAGTATTTCCTAAGTTATAAACTTAGGAGCCAAATTTGCTATTCCTAGCACAACTGGAAGCTACTCCAGAAGAGGAGAGGGATGTTCTTTACATTTAAGTTTGACAAAAGTCCTCATAACAAATTGGACAGGCCACATAATGTCAGGCCACGGGCCCAGCTTTCCAGGAGTGGACAGCAGCTACCCCCACCTACCGTGCAAGTCATGTGAGGAGGAGTACCAAAGGGACTTAAGGCGGTTCTAGAGTTCAGTCCTGGCTGTGCTACAGAGAATCCCCCATGCCACACCTATTGTCTTAGAGTCTCCAGGAATGGAGACTGAGCGCCTGCACTGTTTCAGAGCCGCTCAGGAAATCCTAATGATCCTTGAGAGTTGGGGACTTAAAGCTCTATATTGAAGAAGCATGAAAAATGAACCTGTTAACTAAATAGAGGAAGGCGTGCTTTGATTCTGCAGTCGAGTAATGCAGAGCACGAGACAAAACAAACAAAAATTAATTTGCGGAAAAGAGAAACCTTCCCTTTCCTCACTAGAAACATGTTAAACTTTGATTTTGAATTTCCAAAGCGTGTGGGAAAACGTTTGGGGTGAACTGTTCGGTTGTGGCTTTTTCTTTTTTTATCCTCCATCCTCTTCCCAGGCCAAAAGCCATTTGCTTAGTTGGGAGGATGAAAAGCTGGATATAATGGATCACTTCCCTTCATAGTCCCATCTGGAAATGGTGGAGCCAAGAACTAGGGGAACAAGCTGCCTCCTGCCCCCCGGGCCCAGTCACACAGACTTGTGTCCCTCCCCTTTCCTTGCCCCTTGGGTCAGCGGTGAGGGCCAGCCGGGTGTTTGGCTGGGGACCCCCCCGCCAGGGCGATGGCTCTGCCTCCCCCTCTGCCACAGGGCACAGGAGGCCACCGTGGGGCCCCTGCGGGCTGGTCCCTGTCCCAGAGGCAGCAGGGTAGCCGTCTTATCTCTCTCTGCTGGGCCGACGTGATGGCGAGGGAGTCATGGGGAGAGAGGAGATGAGTGAGAGTGTGCTGACCGCTCACCCGCACAGATGGACACCGGCAGTGACCCCTGTTCCGTGCTGGGGAAACATCTTCATCTTCTGGCCTTAGGATTACCTTCATAAAGCCAGAGGGCAGATAAATATTCTCATCTGCAATATTGGAATAAGTATATCACCTCATTAGCAAAGACTAGTTTACAAGTTAACAGAGCATGCCTTAGGATGAGTTTAGGGAGCTTGTTATGTTTTTTGTATGTTTGCTTTTTTCCCCAATTAAAGTAGCCCTGACTTCCATGTGAGGTTCTCGAATGAAATGATTTGGAAGTGGATTGTAACAAGAGACTATAAAAACCTGTTTCTTTCACATTTTGAAGATCACTTATTGAAATTTAAGTATAAGTTCCTTGAGAGTTTGCTGGAAGAGAAGAGATGGAGGGGACTACATATCTCTCCCCTTTTGTGTGGTTTGAGCTGATTATCCAGCGAATGATGATAGCTCTGAGTAGACTCTTCAGACATTGGTGTGTTCTGCTAACTTTCTTTGGTGGACTGCCTTTCTTCGTATCACTGGGGACATGATATGATATTTCTGCATCTTAGTTCCAGGTAAGTGAGTCAGTACGACTTTACGTGTTAATATGTCAGAATAAAATATCACCATTAGCTTCCGATGATAGAGGATATTTCTCATCTTTCTTAAAGTGCTTACCTCAAAAAATTGTTGTTAAATGCTGATATAAATTTCTAGGTTGTATTTTCTTCATTTTGTGAGTTTCTCTTTGGAATTATATTGGCAGGTATGTCTGGGCTAATTGCGCAGCTGGTATGATGGGTTCAGTGCACCTGTGCTGGAAAGTCATTTAAATCCATTGAAAGGTCAGCATTGGTGGCCAAGGGAATCCTGTTTTGCAACATCACAAAATCATGGGCTAAATTCTCTAGAGTAGCAGCCTTCAAACTATAAGTGGTTTTGGATGTTTAACAGAATTCATTTCCAGACCCACGCTTGCATCCATGCTCTGTGTACTGTGTACTGCGGGTACGGGTTCTCCTTCCCCACCTCCCCTTTCACAATCTCCCTTCTCACTCTGTAAAAGAAAGGCCTACCGGTCTTCCACCCCTAACCTCACTATGATATATTGCTCTGGGTAGACAGACCCCTACGTGCAAAACAAAGGATCCATTCAAAACCTTGGAATCAGTGATGGGAAATGACCAGGTGAAAAATCCTTATGTAAATCAGGTGGTTTCCAGTTCTTTGCTGTCAGCAAAATTGAAGGATGATGTAATGGAGTTATTAGCTGGTAGATCACTAAACATCGTTTTGGAGGACTAAATTGCACTGTAATTTTTGGCATATAACTCAGGATTTCAAAGAATTAAATGACAATACTATAATAATATTTCCATTTCCCATCTACTTATTGATGTGCTTACATCAATAAAAATTAAAATAGCAATAAATAATATTCATCCATGAATATATAAAAATTGTATAAAGCTCCACTAATCTCACTGAGTTGCGTTTCCAATAAAATACTTTCTTATATTTAATAACTATCAAAAAATCTAATATATAACTTGTTTTAATCAATTGTGTTTTCATAGTAATTATGATAAATCAACTGAGAATTTTTTAACATTTAAATCCTCAGAGGAAATTTTTTAAAACAATAATTCATATATATATATATATCTCTTTTGCCAAGAAGTATGATAGGATTATTAATAAATGGCTTTTGAGAATTGTGGGCACGAGTTTAAGGAGGAAAAACAATGATTTAAGCTTCTGCTTTTTAAAGATGAGCTCATTCCTGTATTTTTTAGAGAATGATAGTAGGTATTAAGTCACCATTGTATTTGGATTCATCTGGCTAGATCAAAAGATGATTTAGCGGTTTAAAATTTTTTACAGTATACTACAGTTAACATGTTTTATGACTATTTGAACTGTCAAAGCATAACTCACAAAATGTTAAAAACATAATTATCATACAGATAGATGAATGAACATTTTAGTTAACCCACTAAAGAAGGGACCAGCATGAGACAAAGCCATTTTAAAAAGGATATGAGAAACTGGTGTTTTATGTAGTTAGTGAGAGAAGGAATGCTGAAACGAGATTGCTAAATTAGAAACAAAACTGGCTAATTCCTACAGGGCAATAAAATCATAATCCTTAAGGTTATCTGCTCTAGCAAAAAGAAGAAAGATCAACACACACTATTTTTCTACAAGCTAACCTCTAACTTTACAGAAATGTAAAATTATAAAATGACTGGGCTCCAATCAAGTATAAAACTAAGTCAAACTTCCATTCCCTCGAAGAGACAGATTGTTTTAAAACTGGCTTGTTAGAAAATGCTCTTAGCAAAACATTAGAAGTTCACAGAATCATCTTTTTATCTTATTTACAAGTTTTGGATAATTCTCCTCAGTAAAATCTATGATGAAACACTTTAAATGTTAACTTCAAGAAGGTAAGAAGAGTAACATAATTTTTCACAATCCTTTTGAGGGCTACACAAACAACAATGCTGTAAGTGTAAGCATGCAGTTCACGTTTAGCTAGGATTTAGAGGATTAGTAGGCTATTTTTGCCCAGGTTTGTATGTATTTTCTAAGAACAAGAACATAAATAATAGCACAAGGATCAAACTCAGAAAATTTAACATAGATAGAATTCTAGGAGCGAACCCACAAATCCACAGATGTCATCATTTATCCCAATCAAGTCCTTTATGGCTATCTTCCCCTATCTGAGGTCCAGTACGTGAGGCAGTGTGATATGTACCAAAAGAACTCTCTGATCTTTCCTATTTGTATAGGTAGGAAACGAGAATCTTTGCGGGGATGGATCTCAAGGGCAGGGGATCAAGGCGGAGGAATATAAAGTTGGATGAGGCTGAGATGGGCTCACTAAGCACAATTCTGGATTCAGGATTTTAGCCGGAGCAGGAGGAAGAGCTCCGTTCAGTCGATTGTCTGAAATATGGACTAAAGGTGGCAAATGCCAGAACTGGCTTGGTGTACTGCAGAGGAAGATATCCAAGATGTAGGGATGTTGGAATGTGAAAGTGGATTTATCATAGAAATCCTGCTCACCCATCTTGGGCGGGACCAGAGAACACACGTGTTACCACGACTGTGGACAGATTTGGTAGGGGGCCCCCAGCATCCTTGCGGGGTCTGTGCTTGCTCTTCTCTGTAGGTCAGAAATTACAGTGGGAACCACTACCACACAACTGGGATCTCTAAATGCAGTGTGGATTATGGGGTCCCAGGGTGGCAGAGGCCAAGAGGTGACACTTTCCAAAGGTGGAAAATACTTAACATGATCCCAGTGAAAATACCAGCATATTTTTTTATTCCTCAGCACTCAGTACTTAGATACACCAGGCCACAGGCCTGTTCTTAGTATTTCCCTACTTGTTATGGAATTCGCATCCAGGGGTGATTTTGTGTGTTATAGCCACCCTGATGCACTCCTGTCTCTCTGCATAGTCATTGTGAGATTCCAGCTCCTCAGTCTTGTATAGAAGTGGTACCTTCAGGGAACCATTCTGAGTTGTTACAGTGTTTTTCTGATCTGTACTCCCCCTCCTAACTGTTGGTTGTTATGAATCAGGCCTTCCTACATCTCTGTGGGCCTGTTTGATCTGAGTTAGATGCCATATTGCCCACAGATGCGGCAGTTTCTTCAATGATGTATTTGATTCTCTGGTCCCTCAAAGTGTGAATAATAGAACTTAAATGGGATAATTTGAAAACAATTATATTATCTTCTTCTTCTGAACCCCCAGGTTTTCCTCCCAGAAAAATACATTCATAAGTCTTATAGTGAGGGCTTGTGTCATTCATGGCACACAATATAAAAGCAGAACTTTATTAATTTGTGCTTTGCAGAACATTCCTGTTTAAATCACAATCCATTTCTCACTCTCTGGGGGAAGTGCAATTGGATTCATCTCTTGGCATAGAATCCCCTTTGAAAGCAGCAGTGAACTCAATTTTTGCAAAGGCTTCTAAAACTGTTTGTTGGAATTCTATCTAAATTTAACTATGATTTCATCCATATGGTTATTTCCCCTTACCTTTGGTTCCTAAAGAGCCACTGTGGAAATTTTCTAAATTAGCAGATGCTGAGCATCTTATCATTTGAAGTAGTAAGAAGCACTAGCCTGATGAAAGAGGCTGGCTTCCAGCCATCACCAAGCTGTTCTCACATCACGTCACCACCATTTCTCTGAGTTTCTCCATCTTCCATGGTAAAGTGTGAGAACACCAAGAGGTAATGATCACGTAAACAGACACGTGGATGAACTGTTACAGAAATGTCAGGGGGCCTCCAGTCTGTGGGTTCCAAATGTTCTGTGTGATGACGGAGAAATGAGTGCAGCTGCAAACTAAAAGCAGAGTTTTAGGACAATGTCAGCTGCATTCAAGTTGTACAAAATGTGTGTGGAGTTGATTTCGCAGGGACAGCACTTGTCACACATCTAGCGTAATCATACATGCAGCCCAAAGGAGCACTTAACAGAAGCACACCCAGGTAAATGGTACTTCCAGCCAGGTACAGCAGAGCCTCGGAGGTATGGTGGGCAGAACAATGGCCTCCAGAAATGTCCACATCCTAATCCTCAGAACCTGTGAATATGTTACCTTCCATGGCAAAAGGTATGCAGATGTGATGAAGTTAAAGATTTTGAGATGGGGAGATTATCCTGGGTTATTCAGGTTAGTCCAGTGTAATCACAAGGGTTCTGATAAGAGGGATGTGGGAGGGTCAGAGGTTGAGAAAGGTTTAAAGATGATGATATTCTGCTGTCTTTGAAGATGGAAGAAAGAGCCAGGAGCCAAGGAATGCAGGTGGCCTCCAGGAGCTGCAGGGAAACAGATCCCTTGCTTAAAGGGAAGGAAGTAGATTCTCCCCTAGAAGCTCCGGAAGGAAAGCAGCCCTGCCAACACCTTGATTAGCCTGGTGAGATCCGTTTCAGGGATTTGACCTCCAGAACTATAAGATAATAAATTTATGTCACATTAAGCCACTCAGTTCTGGTAATTTGTTACAGCAGCAATAGGAATCTAGAACGATGGCAAACCCCTGGCTAGGTGAAAAGTTCCCACGTTCCGTCTCATATTCCTCCCAGTTGGAAGTTGAAACTTTGGATATATACTTTACAAAGTGCCCCAAAAGTCCGAGTATGTGTTTTATCATGTTATGTTTTCAGAGAGTTTTAACAGTTCTACTGCCTAATGAGAAAAGAAAATTAAATTTTTAACTAATCCTTTGGGTCCTTGGAAAACAATGTTAAATGATGCCCAGTACACCTCTGCTATACCAAAGATGCATGCAGCTTTGTAAGCAAATAATCTGTACCTCTGTTAGAACTAGCAGCCCAAGCTGAATCCTGCTGAGGATAGCTCATGCTCTTTTTTTTTTTCCAGGATTTATTGTTGGCAATTTTACTAAATCCCCTTTGTTTGTAAATTTTAGAATGTCCCATATCCTTTATTTCTGTCTAAAATTTTTTCAATTATAAGAGCTATTTACAAATAGCACACAAGGATTATAAATTAGATATGTGGTTCTATCAATAATGTTTTGTTTGACTAGGGAAATTTATCAGAATTAGGAAGAGTAGGAGCAAAATGGCATGAATAATTTTTAAACACAAGACATAGCTTTAATGTAGATTTTTATATACTATGCTAGGTATTTTGATTCCTTATATCATTTAATTCATTTATTCCTCACAGCAACCCTAAAAGGTAGGAACTATTATCATATCCATTTTACAAAAGAGAACACTGAGGTGTAGAGAGGTTAATTAACTTGTTCAGCATCACATAGTAAGTTGTACAGCCAGGATTAAAATCCAAGTATTATGACCCCAGCACTCTCCTATTTTAACTACAAAGCCCTGTTTGTCAAATTTAAATAATAATAAGGCCCTTTTCCAGGTAACACTACTCAAGGAATCTGGCAATCAGCTTGAAATATTTTCATTGTAATGTTACTTAAGCGTGTATGACTGATTGTACATTTCTGTATTTGTCTACCCAGGCTGCCATAACAAAATACCACAGACTGGGGGGCTTAAACAACAGAAATGTATTTTCTCACAGTTCTGGAGGCTGGAAGCTGATAACTAAGGCGCCAGACAATTCTGTTTCTGATGAGGCCTCTCTTCCTGGCCTGTAAACGTCCACCTTCTCACCGTGTCCCCACGTGGCCTTTCTTCAATGTGTGGGGAGTGAAAGAGATCTCTAGTTCTTATAGACCTCTATAAGACACCAGTCCTATCAGAGAGGATCCCAGCCTTAGGACCTCATTTAACCTTTATTACCTCCCTAAAAACCCTTCCTCCAAATTCAGTCACATTAGGGGTTAGGGCTTCAACCTGTGAATTTGGTGGGGATACAGTTCAGTCCATGACAGTTTCTTATGTTATAGCTCTTATACAACTATGAAAGGACAACTAATTGATAAATACAAACAATATTCCCAAACCGATAAAACTAATCCCATTATTTTTTTAAGTATAGTTGATTTACAATGTTGTATTAATTTCTGCTGTACAGCAAAGTGACTCAATGATACATATATATATTCTTTTTCATATTCTTTTCCACTATGGTTTATCACAGGATATTGAACAGTTTATACAGTAGGACCTTGTTGTTTATCCATTCTATATATACTAGTTTGCATGTGCTAACCCCAAACTTCCAATCCTTCCCTCCCCCACCCCCCTTCCCCTTGGAAACAAGTCTCTTCTCCATGTCTGTGAGTCTGTTTCTGTTTTATAGATAAGTTCATTTGTGTCGTATTTTAGATTCCACATATAAGTGATATCATATGGTATTTGTCTTTCTCTTTCTGACTTCACTTAGTATGATAATCTCTAGGTCCATCCATGTTGCTGCAAATGGCACTATTTTGTTATTTTTTTTATGGCTGAGTAATAGTCCATTGTGTATACGTACTACATCTCTATCCATTCATCTGTTGATGGACGTTTAGGTTGCTTCCATGTCTTGGCTATTGTAAATAGTGCTGCTATGAACATAGGGGTGCATGTGTCTTTTCGAATTATATTGATAGTTTTGTCTGGGTATATGTCCAGGAGTGGGATTGCTGGGTCACATGGCAACTCTATTTTTAGTTTTTTGAGGAACCACCATACTGTTTTCCATAATGGCTGCACCAGTTTACATTCCCACCAGCAGTGTAAAAGAGTTCCCTTTTCTCCACACCCTCTCCAGCATTTATTATTTGTAGACCTTTTAATGATGGCCATTCTGACCGGTGTGAGGTGGTACCCCATTGTAGTTTTGATTTGCATTTCTTAAAAATTAGTGATGACGAACATCTTTTCATAATCACATTAATTTAGTGTGATGAATTCTTTTTCCCTAAAAGTAAATTTCTGGTATTATGTTTAATAGCAGAAAAATGGAACCTCGGGTCTGGTTCTGTTATGATGCTACCTGCATTCTGACTTCAATAACCATATAGTGCAAAGTGTTATTAATAACCTCAAGACTTATCAAAAGAGCTCAGCCAGACACCAATGACTGATGGTAGCTGGAAGTCACAGAGTCGCAGACCCGTGAGTCTTCCCCTGGCTTCTGGCACACACCCATGCATGGGACCTCGGCTTGACCGGGACACAGCTGGGGGCGTCAGCGCCTCGAGGCTGTGCTCCAGGAGAGGGGGCCTGCCCCTCCCCCACTCTCCCAGCAGGTGCTCTCCCTTGCCCCTCCCCCCTCCCAGCAGGTGCTCTCCCTTGCCCCTCCCCCCCAGCAGGTGCTCTCCCTTGCCCCTCCCCCCCTCCCAGCAGGTGCTCTCCCTTTCAGGCATGAGAGCTGCCTTACAAGCGGGGGAGCAGCCTGGGCTGGGGCACCTGCTGCTCAGGGGAGTTGCACGCTGGGAACAGCACCCAGAGCATCTTGTTAAAGCTTGAGTACACTTGCAGCATCTCCTGCAGAGGGGAGGGAGCACCTGGTCCCAGCTGACTCACTGGCAACCCTGCCAGGGGTGTCAGAGCCCTGGCAGGAAACAGATCTCACACTCAAATTGGGTAATTGAGAAGAGTTTGAGAAAGGGACTGTTGGCAAAGGCGTGGGCAGGGTGTGCAGGACACCGGCAGGAATCTTGCAGTACCTCAACCGTAGCAACTGTGAGGAGCCCGAAGGGGCAACGGGAGGGGGCTGTTACTGGACCACATGCAGAGGAGCTGTGTGGGAGAGGCTGTCCAACAGGAGCAGAAGGGCATCGCCAACCCACGGTGCCCGGCATGGAGGGAGCCAGAGGGAAAAGGCGTCTCTCTCCACCGCCTCCCAGCCTCCTACAGGTGTCTCCCACTGGCTAACCCAAACTGGAAGCCAGAGGGCCAGTGAGCCTCCCAGGGCATGAAGAAGGGTGGAGATAGATCCAAGGGGCAAACGAAATATCCAGCACACCCGGCCACCTGGAGAGAGCCTCTGGGGTCATTTTACAGACAGTCTCATTTGTCTGTCCACAGACACTTTGTTTGCTGGTTCATGATAATTAAACAGGTAACAAAAGCAATGCTAATAGTTATAATAGCAACATTCTTAGAACAAATTGGTCTTTTGAAAACAAGATTAGTATTGTGGCATTATTGAAATCTAATTTAAATGGATATTTAATCCAATTATTGCTGGACTTGGGATCTGAAAACTATCTTAAGTTCGTTTGCATGCGAATAATGAAAAAAATTCAAACTCTTAAACCAGTAATAAGGGAAATGGTTTTATTCACTCCATTTTCAACAATAAATCAAGGTTTGTTGCTATTGCTTCCACTTTGCCTTCGATGCAAATTATATCCACACATGCAAAGTCTATTTTCATAGGTGCCATGACATCATTTGGCCTTTGCGGTGTACAAACTCACCATTTGTGAACCGGGTTTGCCCCTGTTCTTTTCCAACTAAACAATGACAAAGTGTCATATTACTCACCCCAAACTGTTGTTTTCACATCAAGTCAAGGCCTTTATTAAGTAGCTCTTTGTGAAAATGACTTTCATTGATTGATTATCTGAAAAAGGAAAGGTTTACTTTTGTAATTGATAAAGAGAATGTGCTGTTGGTTGTCATGTTGACATCGGTGATTGCTTGGTGTCGACACAGAGACACAAAGATTACAGCTATAACTGGTGGTCAGAATGCTTAAATTGATTATCATGTTATTTAAAAGTAAGCTCAGAATTAAAAGCTTGTCACAGAGAATTCTCAAACTCCAAGAAAATGTCCAGAGATTTGTAATCTAGGTACGGGAACTGCGTGGTAGGTTCCTGACCACTAAGGACGTTTGTACTTTAAAGACACTCAGAAATGTGGGCTCAAGACGGTGGAGAAGGGTCTGTTTCATGTGAGCAGAAGGTCCAGGGTGGTCAGTCCTGTATTAACCATTGCTGACCGACCCGCAGGTTAAGGCTCTTCCACACGTATTTACTGAGCACGAGCTCTGTGCTGGGCTCTTTTGTAAGGGACACAAGAACGAGTATGCCGACGTCCTTCACCTGAGGCTCCTCCAGGGTAATAGAGGAATAAGTAGATTTAAGTCAAAATGAAAAGAAACATACCAAAAAAAGAAGGCTCCCCTAAAGAACAAAAATATTATGAAGTATGAAGAGCCCTGTGGGTTGCTGGAAGTCTAGCTTGGTACATTGGGAGAGCTCCTCCTTGATAACATGCAGTAAATGCCTTCAGACGTTTATGTAAGTAGGAATTTAGCCTAAAGAAGTAATCTTGAACTCTTGAACATGTACCAAGATCTAGCTATTAGGATGTGCATTACAGCACTGTTTATAAAATTTTATATATATAAAATATATTGACAGGTTCTCCCTGGAACCTGTCAATATATATATGTATATGTATAAATGTGTGTGTGTGTGTGTGTGTGTGTGTATATATATAGAGAGAGAGAGAGAGAGAGAGAGAGAGAGGGAAAGGAGAATGAAGGGAAAAGGGAGGGAGAGATAGGAAGAGAGTTGGGAGTTGCAGTAGACATGGTTTTTATTATTTTCCTTTCACTTTCTTCAAACAAACACCTTTAATAAGAAAAACAGTTAAAAGTTCTACAACCCACCTACCTGATAGGACCAACATAACCAGTCTAACTCAAAATCACCACCTTAAGTCTAATCTTAGCCAGGTCATCCTACTTCTCTTGCTTCAATTTAATCTCTTACAAAAATTAAAAGCATGGAAATGGCAAATGATCAAAATAATAATAGAGAAATCCTTAGATGAATTACGGTATAAACATACAGTGAATACTCTGGGGGTGGGGGGGTTTGTTGTAGAATATTGACAGCATGTGAGATGTCCGTGATGTATAAAGTGAGGAAAGCCAGTTGCAGAGGGGCATGAAATGCGATCCTAAAGCATTCCAGTCTCACTAGCTTTTTTCAGTTTCTCAAAGCAGCTGTAATCCCTCTGCCACAGAGCCTTTGCATCTGCTGTTTCTTCTTCCTAAAATTCTCTCCTTCTGACCCCTTTACCTGGTTAACTGTTTTTTATTTCTGTATCTCAAATCAAAGCCCAACTCTCTGTCAGCATTTAAGTTTATGATTATATGATTTATTAGTAGTAGTACTTGTTTTTGATTACTGTCTGTGCCCTAGATGACAAATTCTGCAAGAACAATGAATGGTGTGCTTTCACTCACCATGGCATCTCCAGAACCTTAAAACATAAGAGAGAACTTAATATTTACTGAATGAGCTAAAGTTAACTTCTGTATCCATAAAATGATATAATCTTAAAACCTTTATTACAGAGATGTCCTGTGTTTCTGAATCCATGAATGAAAGTCACATTTATTTCAAATTGATTAAACTCAATATGACAAAATTTTCCAGATTGATTGAGCAGATAATTCATTGTAATGAGAGAACCTTGAAGTCTTGAGTTTAAGGTCTTTTCAGGATGGAGCACAGATGTGGAAATAGCACCCACGAGGAATATTTAGTGATGCAGGTCCTATATTTAGACAGTAAAATCATAGCATTTTAAAGTTCAAACTGCATTTCATTACAAAACTGAAGCCCAGAGACATGACATGACCTGCCCAAGGTCGCATAGTGAGGCCAGCTCAGGACCTTTTAACCCCGTGCTCATCCCACCCACCTCGATATAAAAGAGCAGAATAACTCCCAATTCCAGTTGTGGAATCAGTAGAAACTCGGAGGAGGGATAAAACAGGACGGTAAAATAGTGAAAAGAAATTCTAGATTTAGGAATGTCTGAAAATATCCAGTAGACTGGTAGGCAGAGAAGCCCAGAATAATAGCAGGCAGGTCTTTAGCCTAATTTCTTCTCTGCCTAAACAATGACTAGCTTTTTAAAATAAGAAATTGATATTTGTGTGTATGTGTGTTTGCTGATGAGATGATCTAGGTGGCACCACTGAGTGCCCAGTGTTTAGCACAATGCCTGGCACAAGGTGGTTGCTCAAAACATGTATGTCAGGTGAATGAATGAGTGAATGAAAGAAAGAGCAGGCAGGCCCTGCTCAGACTCCCCTGATTCACCCACTTGTCTGCCAACGGGAGAAATCACTCACACCGTGGAAGGCTGAACGGTGCTCCCTCCCAAAAAGATATCCACGTCCTAATCCCTGGAGCCTGTCAATGTCATTTTATATGGAAACAAAAAAAAAAAGAAATTTGCAGATGTGATTAACTAAAGGGTCTAGAGATAGGGAGGTTATCCTGGCTTATCCAGGTGGGCTCTAATGCAATCACGTGTATCCTTATGAGAGGCTGGCAGAGGGGGGTATTTGATACACAGGCATGAGATGAGAAGTCAGAGTGACCACGGGGGTGGAAATTGGAGTCATGTGACCACAGCCAAGGGGTGCAGCAGCCACTAGAAGCAGGAAGAGGCAAAGAATGGATTCTCCCCTAGGGCCCCTGGAGGGAACGCTGTCCTGCCAACACCCTGGCTTTGGCCCAGTGATGCTGTAAGATAATAAATTTTGGTTGTTTAAAGCCACTAAGTGTGTGGTAACTTGTTACATCAGCCACAGGGACAAATTTTGGTCCTGGGAAGTGAGACCCTGCTGTAACAGATGCCTAGGAATGTGGAAGTGGCTTTGGAACTGGGTAGTGGGTAGAAGCTGGAAGATGTTTTGACGTGCATGACAGGAGAAGCCTACACTGCCTTAAAAGGACTTTTGGTAGAAGCGGATGTTAAAGGTGCTTCTGGTGAGGACCCAGGAGGAGGTAAGGAGCAAGGAGAGAAAGCCTGTGTTTTCTTAGAGAACACACGTATTATTAGAAACAGAATGCTGGTAGGTATTTGAACCTTAAAGGCCCTGCCAGTGAGGGCCCAGAAAGAAATGAGGAAAATATTTTTGGAAACTGGAGGAAAGGGGATCCTTTGTTATGCAGTAGCAGGAAGTCTAGGAAGTAATTCTTCTAGCAGGAAGTCTGAATTATGTCCTATAGTTATACGGAAAGCAGAACATATAAGCAGTGAACTTGGATATTTTGCTGAGATTTCCAAGCAACGTATTGGATATGCAACCTGGTTTCTTCTTGTAGTTTATGGGAAAATTTGAGAGGAAAGAGATAAATTGAGGTAACTGTTAAGGAAAAATGAACCTGGACTTGATTTGGGAAAATTTCAGCAAATCCACATGGTAAAAGATGCTAAAATTAGGAGATTCACCATTAGAAAAGCACATTCCGAAAAGAAAGCCACAGGTGTAGCTGGACAGTCATTGGCTAGTGCCTTGAAAGGATGGAAAGGTTAGAGTTTCCCATCACACAGAGGGTTCCCTGGTGACCAGTGGAGCCCCTCAATCATCTCAGCAGGAGCCGGGAATAGGGATGACATCATCAGAAAAGATCTGTGGAGGAGCCTTTGTCTAATAGCCTGAATCCCCTTAACATACACGGGAGATTCAAAAGGTTTTTGAGCTTGTTATATAAGCAGAAATGTTGCCAGATTGAATCAGAAGGGACAAAAACAGGACAAGATGAAAGAAGGCTGATAGACTCCCCAGATTCTACAGGCAGGACACAGGATAATTATTTCTGTTTTTTGAAAGCCAGCCAGTTTGTGATAAGTTGTTGCAGGAACAACAGTTAAGACTCACAGGAAATTAATACTCACACATCCAGTGCTAAACAAGACATTTTTGCTCTTTAATTAAAGCAAGTCATTATTAACATTAATTACATCAAAATTAAATGTTGAACAGGGAATATTCAAAACGTATTTATCAGGCATAAAGAACACCTATAAAACAGACACCCATGTACCCACCAACCTGTTTACGAAACAGAAATAACCATTACCTTTGAGTCCCCTGTGTCTCCCTCGGAGAGCATATTCCTGTCTTTCCTGCGGAGGTAACTACTGTCTTGAATTTTGTGTTTATCCTTCTCTTTTCTTAATTTTTTAGATGTGTGTCTTTACATGTTTATTTTTTAATTTTGCATGGTTTTAAATTATATAAAGGAGATCCTATTATACGTTTTGTTCTGTGACTTTAAAATTTGCTTAACATTGAGATGTGTCATGTAGCTTTATTTCATTCGTACTAACCGCAGCATAATGTGATATTGTAAAGATATTCCAGAACTTAGTAATCCTTCAAGCAGTGGACATGTAGGCTGTTTCCCACTTTCAGCTCTCCTGAACTGTGTATGCTGCTGTGAACATTCTTGTTTATGCTTCTTAGTGCAAGCATGTGTCTCACTAGGGTATATGCCTCAGAGTAGAACTTCTGGGTCACAGTGTATGAGGATCTTAACCCTTACCAGAGGTATTGTTTTCCAAAGTTCTAGTACGAAAGTTCAAAATTCAGTTTCAATTAGTCAGTGTCTTCCTTTTTTAACCTCCCAGCACATATTGCTGCTATAATTTATTTGATATATAATCATATTTGCCTTTTCTCTCTCTTATATAGGGTTACTTCATGATTAACTCTTGGATTCTCAGTGATCTTTACCTATGATAGTGTTTCAGAACTAGATATACATTCAGTCGGGGAAGAGGCTACATTGTTCTTGATAGAGGTGAAGGAGCCCAGAGACTACATGAACAAACTCTAGAGCCGGAACGTCTGGGTTCAGAACTGACTAGCTGTGTGACCTTGAGCTGGTGACTTAATCTGTGCCTCAGTTACCTCCAATATAAACTGGAGAAAGCACTAGTACTCACTTCTGAGGGTTATTGTGAGGATTAAATAACTTAATGTGTGAAACACTTGGAATTGTGCCAAGTACAGTAAGCATTGTATAAGTGGTTGTCATTGTTGTTATTATTATTAATGTTGCGGTTTCCATAAAGCAAACCCATGTAAAAAGTCAAACACTCCCAGCAAATAACACTCTCACACTTAATAGAAACGATCAGATGTAAACACCCATATCTTCACATCAGCAAATCTAAAAACCTTTCTCTGTGCCTACACTGTCCCCCCATTTGACAGTAGCCCCTCCTGTCAGATTCCCCCACTGGGCTCTGGGTTCCATCCCACGTTGCCAGGACCATCGATGCAGTCACTCGTCATCCTCCCTCTCTACGAGGCCATTCGCATCTCATACAGACGTTTCCTAGAATCTTCCATCTTAAAATACAAACTCCCAAGACCCCATGTTCCCTTGTCTTTAAGTCATAAAAAGAATTAACTATAGATCCCCCCCACCCAAATGTTTATAATCGCTCTCCACAATCTCAGCTCCCATCCTGCCCCACTCACTGGGAGCAGTCTTGTCAAGGTCACTTCCATGCTGCTCAGTCACACTGTCACTTCTCCATCCTCTCGGCAACACATGACACACTTGATCATTTGCTTCTCAGAACACTCCTTCCTTGGCTTCCCTTATACAGCTCCCCCTGCCTACCCTGGTGTCCCTTCCACCTCGCTGACCGTCCTGCTCAGGCTGACTCTACTTCCTTCTCTCCCTGCACGATCTTGTCCAGTCTTGTGGCTTTCAAAACCTTTAAAAATGCTGATGAGTTCCAGAATTATAACTCCAGCCCTGACTGCTCCACTGAGCTCCAGACTTCCGTAGCGACTGTTTGACATCACCTGGATGTTTACTAATAACAGTGATGACAGCTAAGGCGTCACAGGCTTGCTTGCTTTTCCAGACATGCCAAATTCGTCCCCGCCTTAGGGCCTTCACGTCTGCTGTTACTGCACACTTATCTCTGCATTCCTGACTCTGTCTATTCAGTGGGGTCTTCACTCAACCATCACTCTCTTAGCAGCCCTCTCTGACCACTCTATCCAAACTAGTCCCCAGCCCCCATCCAGTTCTGTCTCCCTGTTCTTAGTGTCTTTAGGTATTATTAGAAATCATCTTGTTCATTTGTTACCAGTTTATGTCCTTTTCCCTTGTACCTACCCCAACTCCCTACAGAAATATGTGTCTTTAAAGTGAAAACATGTGCTCAAAGACTTGATGCCAGAAGCAAAGCCTTCACTTTCTATAGATAGGAGGAAAGCACATTTTGCAGGTGACATGTTTATAGAAAGCTTGGGAACATAAAACAGTAGCACCTACTGTGTGCCAGGCATTCAGAGATGCCAGGGATAGAGTGGTGAGTAGAAGAGACAAGGGGCATCCTGGAAGGTCTGACACATAGTAGGGGTTTAATAAACAGTTGCTGGATGAATCATTGATTCATTTTAGTCCACGCAAGTTCTGTCTGATTATGAATGGAAGACAACAGAAACATTCTTACAAATGTCTACTCTATTATTAATTTTTGAGGAAAATACATAAACAATTATAATGATATGGATGTGGAAGCACTAAAGGTATTCAGTAAATCAGGAAGCCCAGGAGCACTGATATTTAAATACCCATGCATAGCATCACTTGCAGCCCAGCATGCTATTGTTCTGTGTTCCCAAACAGTCTATAAAGGCCGTGTTTGTGTCTGGATTTCCAATTTGGCTGAAAGATGTAAAAATCCCACATTGTCAGACAAATTGCTTTGGCTATATCAGCAGAAGTGGCTTAAAAGCAAAAATGGCATTCCAGTGATTCCACCTACAACTCCTTGATGTTGACATCCCAGTATAAAAATAGCCATTTGAAGCAAACTTCTATTTAAAAGGCAAAGAAAATATGAATAGGAAAGTATCTGTCCAGGAAAGTAGAGATTCAAAACTGGTTAAGTTATGAATTCTATGAGAACCAGTTCCAAAATATCTCCAATTCACTATATAATAAAATAGATAATGGTTTTATAGACTTTGTATAAATATATCTTCAGTGTCTGATGGTTTTCTCTTAAAAGGATAGGTTTTCTTCTTTTTAAAAACTGTGTTTACTGAGCTGCCAACTTTTGTCTCTGATTTCATTCATTCCTTTTCCTCACAGCCCTCCCAACTCCCACTCCACTTGGACTAATAAATACATCTGAGAAACCAGAAATTTAGGCAAAGGTCTTTTACTTGTGGTTAGGCTTACATCGTTCCAAAAAGTAAACATAACTAACACCTAAAAGTACCAGAGGAGGTGCTCCGGTATCAGTAGAAGGCACTGATCGTCGTAACACAGAGACAGCGTGATGTGGATTCTCCTGTACGGATGTCAGTACAGTCCCGTCAAACGAGGACACTTTTTTCTGAGTGTGACAGTGTTAGGCAAGAGGAGGAACCGGAGGCTCTTCTCCACGGGGTTAGGCAGCCAGGCCCTCCAGGGGCACGATTACAGATGACATGGAGGTGACTGTGATGGTCACAGTGAGGCTGATCCCAGCTGTGACAGCAGTACTGACGTCAGCAGCAACAGCTCGGCCGGATCTGTAAATCCTTCGGGTGCTTCACAGCCAGCTGATCATCCCGGATCCGTTCCTGGGACAGACCACAAAATCCACTCTCACAGAAGTGAATCCAGTGTATTCAGTTACCACTGAAAACACACCAGTCCTGGTATTTGCTAGTTTGGAAAAAATGGTACATACTATTGCATCATTTTGGAAATCAGTTACATATAAGCTACAAGAAAAACGTATTGTTAAAAAACACACGCATGGATACTTCTGGTGGCATGACTTTAAAACCCTGTGCTTGGCTATAAAAACATAACAGGCAAAATTAATGAATAACAATTTTTATGAAAAAAAAAAAAAGAGGAAAGTATTTTACTATACCAAAACTGGTTTAAGACATATCGAAATCAAATTTTATGCAAATACCTCTAGAAAACTGAATTATATAGTTAAAATGTTAAATACAGAATATGCTTTAAAATTAATGTATTAAGTTACTGTATATTAAAGATATGATTTGGAAATTAGAGCTGTTTCAAAATACTCTGCAAATTTCATTGTTTAAGAACCCTGGGAAGTTGCCAAATCACCATGCGGTCCTCCCTTACACTGGGGGGGTCTATTCTGAGTCTGGAGAGAGTCATTACATAACATACAAATAAAAATAAGAGTAAAACACCAGGTACAATTAATTTAATTCACTTCCTGAGACTCAGAGCTCAGTGACTTGAATAAAATACGACAACGTTTTTTTTTTAAATACTGAGAACATTATCTTCTGGCAGCAGCCACTACACTTTTGTGTTACAAGTAGGTCATAAAGACAGGGCTTCAGGGAGAAATAGAACACAGATGAACCTCTAAAGGAGAAAGCTCTCGCAGAAGACTTATTATTCTCTTTTTATGAGGTACAAACAGAAAAATAGATAAAACATAACAACCCGGATTATAGACTACAGGGGATTTTTCATCACTAGACTTTTATGATGTTTTACGAATGATCCTTAATACAGCAATCTTCCTGCTGAGTTACCAGGAAATAATTTCGATCATCAATAATGTGGTTAAAAAGTTCACCCCATTGTAACATCCAGATCAAGAGACCTTCCCTCTTCTTTATTTTATGTATATAATAACAGACAGTCACGTCTCTCCAGACTCATGCCCAACTGAAACTTTCATTATAATGAAGAGACAGGACAGGAAGGAAAATTCTGGTACCATTTATTTTTCTATGACAGAAATAAAGCTGCTGTTTCACAGCTTGAAAAATACACAGTAATCATTGTGTATTACAATAACTGCATAATGCTAAAGCAAGTGATCTTTCCCAGAAAACAAAAATCTGTTTTCCCTATGACTCCTTCCCCACCCTCAACTCAAAAATTACCATATAATAACGTCCACCTAAATTTAGTCAGGAAGCTTCCGATGCTGCATGTCGCACGTAAGCAGTGTGATCCAGCACAGCAGGACAATGCCAGTCTCTGCTTCTGTGTCCTACCTGTGCCCACAGGCCGCCATGCTTTATAACTCTTCTTTAAAGCCTTTTCGTGTCTCCTGCCTGGCTCTGTCTTCCTCACTGGGTGCCAACCATGTGAAATAGACCTTCACGGGATCGATGTTCCAGTGCTTGTGGAACGATATGGGAACTTGGTGAGATAGGTAGTCCTTAGGGTAATCCACAGGCCGAGCCTGCAGGAAGAACAGAGAATCCCGCTCTCTCACTCATCGAAAACAATTTTGCTTCAGAATAGCATTTAAATGCATGAAACGATTGCTCTCCTTCAGTATCTGATGTTGGTTATGAGAATCTAAAAGCAAGAAGGAAAATCTTTTCCACTAAAATCTTCCCTCTAAGTGTAGGCTCTTTGCTTCTGCATCTGCAATTACTTTCGTATCCCAAATGCATCGCTTTTTGCTTCTAGGTTCCACAGCCATGCCTCTGGGATATTCCTCAACGGTGGTAATAACTACGAAAAGTTTTCCTTGGTCAGTCATTTAAGTTACTATTATGACTTCTGCAAAAAGGCAGAAAAACTTATTTCCCAGGTCTAAAGAAACTTTGGCCACACATGGTTGTGTGGCGAGGTGGGGCAAGGAATTTTGGGCGTTCCCACTGCCTGTCCGCTGCTCTAACTTGGAATTAGGCATGTCTTTCAGAGTAGGGAAAGCCTAGAAAAGGAAACACTACGGAGACAAAGCAAATCAGTGGTGTCCTGGGTCTGCGAATGGGGGTGGGGAATGAATGCAGATTCACGCAAGGGAATTTGCGGGGCATGATCCTAGTGTTTTAAAACCAGGTTTGCGGTTGCCTAGCTCTGGAAATTTGCTAAAAATTTTCAAGGTACCATTCACACCATTACTGTGTGTGAATTGTGTATGGTATATAAATCATACCTCAGTACAGCTGTAAAAAAAAATGTGTCTAAAATAGTCAGTCTCCATTTGTTACACTGTTCAGTGTGCTATAATCTTTACAGATAAGAAGGTTGACATTTTGCCCAATTTCTGTCCCTCTCATGCAGTTTAAGCCAGCTCTCTTTCCGCGTGTACAGCTTCCCACCCTGCTCCGCCTCTGCTCCTAAGTCCTCCTTCCTCACACTGACCCTGCCTGTCTGGGATTTCCTTTTGGCATTTTGGGCACAGAGGTTGATTATAGACTTCTCAGCATCACAGATGCCTCTGTGGATGCATTTTACTCTTCTAGTTTTGTCTTGTTCTTTTCCATGACCTCATTTATCAGAAACGATTAGCACATTCTAATGCTTAATAATCCAGCTCTTCACTTGCAGAGATGACTCCTGAGAGGCAATTAATCACTTCTGGAATCTGCATTAATAAAGGCAAAAATATTATGGATTTATTTTTTCCTGTGTTACACCTATTTTTATCTCCAACAGTTCATTTTTAAGTGTGAAAAACAAGCAACAATTTTAATATATTGCTGGACTCAGTTTGCTAATATTTTATTAAGGATTTTTGCATCTATGTTCAAGAGTAACACTGGCCTGTCCTTTACTTCTGTAATGTACCATTTTAATTCCTTTGTTAACTTTTTAGCTACTTTTTTTTTTAGTGATTTTCTTAGCTGCTTGCTCTAGGGATACAATGTACATCTCTGACATTTTAGGTTAATGTTGGCCTCATAAACTGAGTTAGGAAGCATTCTTGCTTCTCTAATTCAACTTCATCAATGTATATAAGTTTAAATACATTTTCTATTTCTTCTTGAGAAATAGCCTTGCTTAAAAAGTGTAATCTAGAAATTTCTCCATTTCATTTATTTATTTTTCAATTCATCATTATTAAAAAAAATTTTTTTTAGTATCCTTATTGGAGTATAATTGCTTTACAATGGTGTGTTAGTTTCTGCTGTACAACAAAGTGAATCAGCTATACGTATACATATATCCCCATACCTCCTCCCTTTTGAGCCTCCCTCTCACCCTCCTTATCCCACCCGTCTAGGTGGTCACAAAGCACCAAGCTGATCTCCCTGTGCTATGCAGCAGCTTCCTACTAGCTATCTGTTTTACATTTGGTAGTGTATATATGTCAATGCTACTCTCTCACTTCGTCCCAGCTTCCCCTTACCCTCCTGTGTCCTTAAGTCTGTTCTCTACATCTGCGTCTTTATTCCTGCCCTGCCGCTAGGTTCATCAGTACCGTTTTTTTAGATTCCATATATGTGCATTAGCATACGGTATTCTTCTCTTTCTGGCTTACTTCACTCTGTATGACAGACTCTAGGTCCATCCAGCTCACTACAAGTAACTCAATTTTGTTTCTTTTTATGGCTGAGTAATATTCCATTGTATATATGTGTCACGTCTTCTTTATCCATTCGTCTGTTGATGGACATTTAGGTTGCTTCCATGTCCTGGCTATTGTAAATAGTGCTGCAGTGAACATTGTGGTACATGTCTCTTTTTGAATTGTGGTTTTCTCAGGGTATATGCCCAGTAGTGGGATTGCTGGGTCACATGGTAGTTCTATTTTCAGTTTTTTAAGGAACCTCCATACTGTCCTCCATAGTGGCTGTATCTATTTACATTCCCACCAACAGTGCAAGAGGGTTCCCTTTTCTCCACACCCGCTCCAGCATTTATTGTTTGTAAATTTTTTGATGATGGCCATTCTGATAGGTGTGAGGTGATACCTCACTGTGGTTTTGATTTGCATTTCTCTAATGATTAGTGATGTTGAACCTCTTTTCAGGTGTTTGTTGGCCATCTGTATGTCTATTTTGGAGAAACGTCTATCTCCATTTCATTTAAATTGTCTAATTTGTTGGCATAATTGTGGTAGGGTATATAAAGATACCCCTCCTTCATTTCTGATTTTGGCAATTTTTGTCTTCTTTCTCTTTCTCTTGGTCAAGCTAGCTTAAAGGTTTACCAAATTAGAGCTAATTTTTGGCTTAATTGATTTTCTCTATTTTTCTGTTTTCTATTTCATTGATTTGTGCTCTGATCTTTAGTTTAGTATTTCTTTTATTCCACATAGTTCAGATTTGATATTATTCTTTTGCTTCTCAATGTAGAAACTTAGATTATTGATTTAATATCTTTATTCCTTTCTAACATGTTTAAAACTGTAAATTTCCTTCTAACCACTATATAGCTGCACTCAAAGTTTTTGATATGTTGTGTTTTCATTTTCATTCCATTGAAGGTATTTTCTAATTTTCCTTATGATTTCTTTTTTGACCCACGGGTTATTTCAAAGTGTGTTGTTTAATTTCCAAACATTGGGGGAATTTCCCCAATTTTTTTTCTCAATTTCTAATTTCATTCCATTGTTCTGGGAGGTGAGTCTTGTCTTATGACTTAGCATATGGCCTATCCTGGAGAATGTTCTATATACATTTGAAAAGAATGTTCATTCTGTTGTTGTCGGTGAAATACTTTATATGTGGTTGTCGGTGAAATACTTTATATGTGACAGGTCACGTAGTTAATACTTGTCTATTTCTCTTTTCAATTCTGTCCATTTATGTTTCATGTAATTTGAAGATCTGTTGTTAGCTGTATATATACATTTATAATTGTTTTATTCTCTTGATGTATTGACCTTTGTCATAAAATGGCCCACTTTCTGTCTAGTAATACTTCTGTTCTTAAAATCTATTGTTTTTAATATTACTATAGCCACTCAAGCTCTCTGTGATCAACTGTTTGCATGGTGTATCTTTTTTATTTAAATTTTTAGAACTATTTTTAAATTGAAGTATAGTTAATTTACAATGTTGTGTTAGTTTCAGGTATACAGCAAAGTGATTCAGATTTTATAATATATATATATATTCTTTCCATTAGAGATTATTACAAGATATTGAATACAGTTCCCTGAGCTACATACAATAGGTCCTTGTTGTTTACATATACACACTACTATATATAAAATAGATAAACACCAAACTCCTAATTTATCCCCCAACCCCCACTATCTCTTTTGGTAACTATGTCTGAGAGTCTATTTCTGTTTTGTAAATAAGTTCATTTATATCATTTTTTTAGATTCCACATACAAGTAGTGTCATATGATTTTTGTCTTTATTGGACTTACTTTACTTAATATGATAATCTCTAGGTCCATCCATATTGCTGCAAATGGCATTATTTCATTTTTTTCTGCAGCTGAGTAATATTCCACTGTGTATATATATCACATCTTCTTTATCCACTCCTCTGTTGATGGACATTTAGGTTGCTTCCCTGTCTTGGCTATTGTAAATAGTGCTGCAGTGAACATTCGGGTGCAGTGAACATTGGGGTGCATGTATCTTTTCAAATCATGGTTTTCTCTGGATATATGCCCAGGAGTGAGATTGCAGGATCATATGGGTAACTCTATTTTTAGTTTTTTAAGGAACCTCCATATTGTCCTCCATAGTGGCTGCACCAATTTACATTCCTCTCTATGATCAACTGTTTGCATGGTGTATCTTTTCCTTTTATATTCAACCTGTTTGTGTCTATGAATCTAAAGTATACTTGACTCTTATAGACAACATGTAGACAAATCATGCTTTTTATCCAGTCTGACAACCTCTGCCCTTTGGGGTATTTAGTCCATTCATATTTAATGTAATACTTGATATAGCTGTATTTTCATTAGCCATTTTATATGCCATTGTTTTGTTTTGATACCTTGTTTTTATTTCCTTTTGCTATATACCAGGATGTGGTATTGCTGCAGCATATGGTCCTATATTTAATTTTTTGAGCAACCTCTACAGTTTTCCCGTAGTGTATATGCCATTTTTTTTTAATAGCTACTCTATTTATTTATTTATTTATTTTTAGCTGTGTTGGGTCTTTGTTTCGTGCGAGGGCCTTCTCCAGTCGCGGCAAGCGGGGGCCACTCTTCATCGCGGTGCGCGGGCCTCTCACTATCACGGCCCCTCCCGTTGCAGGGCACAGGCTCCAGACGCGCAGGCTCAGCAGTTGTGGCTCATGGGCCCAGTTGCTCCACGGCATGTGGGATCTTCCCAGACCAGGGCTCGAACCCGTGTCCCCTGCATTGGCAGGCAGATTCTCAACCACTGCGCCACCAGGGAAGCCCTATGCAATTTTTTTTTTTTTTTTTTTTAAGGATTTTCTTATTTATTTATTTATTTATTTATTTATTTTTGGCTGTGTTGGGTCTTTGGTTCGTGCGAGGGCTTTCTCCAGTTGCGGCAAGCGGGGGCCACTCTTCATCGCGGTGCGGGGACCGCTCTTCATCGCGGTGCGCGGGCCTTTCTCTATCGCGGCCCCTCCCGTCGCGGGGCACAGGCTCCAGACGCGCAGGCTCAGCAATTGTGGCTCACGGGCCCAGCTGCTCCGTGGCATGTGGGATCTTCCCAGACCAGGGCTCGAACCCGTGTCCCCTGCATTAGCAGGCAGATTCTCAACCACTGCGCCACCAGGGAAGCCCCTGCAATTTTTTTAATACATTTTTTTGTCCATCTGTTTCTCCTTTATTGCCCTTTTTTGTTAAAATCTTTTAGTGTTCATTTAAGTCTCTTTAAAAATATAGCTAAAACATCAAAAAAGTTACTTTCTTAAAGGTTTCTCTAGGGATAACATGTATCTTTAACTTAGCGGGTTAATACTGACTTAACTCCAACAAAATCAACCTTGCCCCAATAAAGCTCCACTTCTTTCCCCTGCCTTTGTTCTACTGTCATCATATATATTGCATTTATCTATGTTATAAAGTCAGCAATATAGAGTTATATTGTTTTAAACAATCTTGTGAAAGAAATTAAGAGAAAAATATCTGTATGTGTATATATACACATCCATATATTTTGTTCATACACAGACACATTTTTTCCTCTCTTATATACACACATGTGTATATACACACACAAACATGTATATACATAGTCTTCCCAGTGTACTGAATTCCTTCCTATATATTCCAGGTACCACGTGGTGCCATTTTCTTTCAGCCCAAAGAATTTTCTTTAGTTTTTTTAAGGGAAGGTCCGTTAGCAAAGAATTCTCTCGCTTTTTGTTTATCTGGGAATGTCTTTATTCCACTTCCATTTTGGAAGGATAGTTTTACTGGATATAGAATTTCTGGTTAACTTTCTTTTTTTCTTTATGCCTTCAGGCCTCTTATTTCTAATGAGAAATCAGCCAGTAACATTTTAATTTCCATTTTTAGTAGGTTTTTGTTGCTTTTAAGATTTTCCCTTTGTCATTGTTTTTCAGTGATTTGTGTTCATGTGTGAGTCTTTTCCTGATTATCCTACTTGGGGCTTGTTGAGTTTCTCAGATCAGTAGATTGTTTCTCATTACATTTTTGAGAAAATGTATTTATTCAAAAAAATTGTTTTTGTCCCATTCTTTCTCCCTTCTCTTTTTAAAAAGGACCCCCATTAAATGTATGTTGGTACACTTCGTTTTACCACTTGTCTTTGAGGCTGTGTTCATTTTTCTTCAGTCTTTTTTCTGTTCTTTGGATTAGGTAATTTCTATTGATCGGCCTTCAAATTTACTGATTGTTTCTTTTGCCATCTCAAATCTACTGTTATGTCCATTTAGTTAATTTCTCATTTCTTTTATTGGGTTTTACAACTATAGAATTTTCATTTGGTTCTTTATCATAGTTTCTATTATTTTTCTATTAAGACTTGCCATTTGTTAAGTTAATGTAATCATATTTTCCTTTGACTTCAGTTTCCTTTAATTCTGTGAATACAGTTTTTTTTTTTTTTTATTAGCTGCTTTGAACTCTTTGTCTATCTGTCAAACCCAACATCTGGTCCCATTCAGAGTCCGTTTCTGTTGATCAGAGTCCATTTCCATTGACTACATTTTTTCCCTGAGTTCAGTGTTTCTTTGCATGTTTCACAGTAATTGATTGGAAACTGGTTATTTTTAAAGAATGTATTATAGCGACTCACAAATCTGTTTACTACTCTTTTTTAAAAACTAATTTGCCTGAACTTACACTGTGTAATCTTTCTCCCTAGAGTGTGTGGCTGCTAGTTTCTCAAGTTTTAGTTCTTATTTTTATTCTTTAGGATGACTTTCTAGAAGTCACTCCTGTGCCTGAATAACTTAGTAGTTAGTTTGTAACATAGGCAGAGATTGAGCTCAAACGTCTCAAGCCCATAAAGCTTCAATCTGTGTGTGGATTGGAAAGGACATTCAAAGCTTCAGTGGGTTTTCAAACATGCCTTGGCTTGTAATTACTTTCATCCACTGTCCCATGTGCATGCACGTAGTTTCCCAGTGGGCCAGAGAGTTGTGGCCAGCTTCTCTAGCCCTACTATGCTCTCTTATTTCCAGGGTATTAGGTATTAAACTTCTGACCAATAATCCCTTCACCGTAACTGAGACTACAACCTCAGGCCAGTGAAGATGCAGGTTTTTCTTGTTTGTCTCCTACCCAAATTTGACAATTTTAGCTGACATACCTGTGGGTTTTCATCTCTCCCACAAATCAAGTCCACCCCCTCTGACAGCAAACCTGTTGTTTTTTTCCAGCCAGGCCCATACTGGTGAAACTACTGCTGCTCTCTCCAACCAAGCTGGGATGGAAGGCAGGTAGGGTGGGGGGTTTTCAGGCAGAAAGGCCTCAGACTCTGTTGCTCTTACCCAGAACTACAGTAGTTTTTAAGAAATTAATGCTTCTCAGTGCTTTTTGGTTGACTTCCAGATTCCTGAAATAGTTATTTTGACAATTTTGTGCAGAAGATTCACTGACCACTGCACACTGCCATACCCATTAGTAGCATATAATTTTGGAAGAGCAGAAAACCACATGCTCTAGATACTTTGTTTTTAACAGAGGGATATACTAGACATTCCTTGAGCCTTCCTTCTGAACCTGTGATCTCACAATAACGTTCCCTGACTAAAGGGAGAAGAAATGTGGCCCAGGCAACTTTGTATCTGAGCTTGTTTCCAAATGCCTGCTCTAACTTACCAGGAATCCTAGATTTTATCTCTTTCTCAATATGAACAAATACACTGTTTGGACCAGTGTTCAAACATTACAAATGGAAAGTAATGTCCAAATCAGAGCAAACTCTCTTAAAAGAGGCTTAAGAATTAGAAGATAAAGCAGTGTCTGTTGGGGAGGATACATTTTGAGCATACTTTATGACTTTGGAAAGGTTTAAAATTTATTATGTGAATTAGAGAAATCAAGAGTTTTAAAGTATGGGAAACAACAATTTAAAAAAAATTTTTAAATTATCTTCAAAGGACTTTTACATAAGGAGAAAAGAAAGAAGGAAAATAATCCTTATCAATCATTTCATTTAGTAATGTATTCTTCCCTAAGTGAAAAAGGCTGCTATAAAAACCTAAGACCTGGTCTTCCCTGGTGGTGCAGTGGTTAAGAATCCGCCTGCCAACACAGGGGACACGGGTTCGAGCCCTGGCCCGGAAAGATCCAACATGCCGCAGAGCAACTAAGCCCATGCGCCACAACTGCTGAAGCCCACAGGCCTAGAGCCCGTGCTCCTCAACAAGAAAAGCCACTGCAATGAGAAGCCCGCACACCGCAATGAAGAGTAGCCCCTGCTCGCCGCAACTAGAGAAAGCCCGTGCGCAGCAACGAAGACCCAACGCAGCCATAAAATAAATAAATAAATAATAAATAAAAACCTAGGACTATGATAGTAACAGTGATAAATTATTTCCCTTATACACCAACAGTTGTAATTACCCTTCCTTTCTGTGAGTGAAACATTATGAGATAGAGTGAGAGAGAGGGTAAGAGAGAATAACTTGCTTTTCTAAGTCCTATAACACCACACATAGGCTCAAGGTTTTAAAAGATGGCAAAGTACCTTCAGACTAGTACCAGGAGGGAGGTTTCTCATACATTTCTTATTATATCTTTATCTTTCCTTGCAGTCCTCAAAAACGCAGAAATGGATTCTGCCTTTCTTGGTAATGCAAGCACTTTCTCGGCCTTGTTCAAGTGATCTCCTATAGTGCTATTTCTGTCATGCCCAATTCTCTATATGGCTATAATAGTGTTTGCTACTGGTTACTAAATAAAGTATGAAGACTATATTTTCAATGTAAGGGAGGGCACTTAAAATACCTATGCATTCAATTTTCAAAAAGCTTTGGATTTCTTAAAGGAGAGCATTAAGTGAATGTGGGCTATGGTTATTTTTAGTGCAAATATATCTGCTATTATTATTACAATATCAGAATAGTCACTGATCAGAATATTCACTAACCCAATTCTTCAAAAAAGAAGCTACTAAAAAGATTGCAAAAGGATTCCCTTCTTACCCCACACTGCAGGATGGTGAAACTATTAGCACCAGCCACCCCTGGTAAACATCATCTCATCTCTTCTATAACCCCCAGACTATATGCTTATTGAGATGTTATACTGAAACTTAATTAAGTTTAGCTTGTCAGTTTAATAGCAACCAAAGGGGAGAAAGCCCAATAGACAGTGTAAGGACTGAGGACAGTGTAGAACTGCAAACAGTTGGTGGCTAGCGGAACAACATTAGGTCAGTCCTGTATATTTTTAAATAGCATCTGATAATTTTTAAATACCATCAATTTTTTTTTAACTCAAAGAAAAAAAAAAGAACAGCTTTTACCTGAGCCTACATGCAAGGATGCTGGTCAAACACCATTTCATTTTCTAGATGTTTCTGCGTTCCATCTTCATGCTGTACCTGGTACAGCATCAACCCTCTGGACAAAGAGGTCTGTTAAGGATTTCCCCCTGGAGCCTGTCCACACAGCTCTTAAGACCGTTTCCAGAAGAATAGGTGAAGGGAAAATAGTAGTACCTTCAAGTGAGAAGAAAACCCCCCTCTCTCCCTCTGAGGTAGGAATAAAAACATTTTTCTCACCTGATGGAAGAGAGGGCTGTGTGTCACAGGGATTCCTAACCCACTAAAGCACATCCCCAGGACCATATCATCAGGAGCGTCATTGCTGTAGCAGCGACACTTGCTGGCGAGAAGTCTCCTGATTGCCTCTCTGCTGAAGACCATCCTGGGGGAAGCCAGAGCAGACAGAGAAGGCGGTTAGCTCCTCACAACCGGTAATCTGAATAAGGAAACGGAGTTCAGAGCCACATTTCTGATAAAGATGTTGACATCAGCAGTGTTTTATATTTGTTATTCTGAGGAAAATGTTTCTGTGTTTCTATGAAAGGAAAAGCACTTTTAATATGTTTGCCTATCTAATAGGCAATTTTATTTCTTTATGTATATCCTATACATTAACACTTGGCAGTGTTCTTTTTCTAGTATGTCACTGGAAAATTAGAATAGTTCTTAAGTTTACACACTCTCGATGAGATCAGTAACAAAATCCGCCAACATTCCCAGCAGGTAGATGGGCCCAGAAATACTAGGTACCTCAGCTATACAGGTGATGACTGACAATGAGATCAAATCTAATTGAAAAAAACCATGCATGGTCCAAGTGATTCCAGAACACAGAAGCTTCCTTAAGGTAATTTCGAGAAAGAGGGGAAAAAAGAGAGACAGAGGGAGAAAGAGATTGATTTGTCTCAAATAGTGCTAAGACGCTGCTTGACCAGATACGTTGGGTACTTTCTGGTGGAACTCACAGCCATCCCCACCTTTCTGTGCTCTCCTCAGCACTGCAGAAGGCTAGAAACTCTATTTTCCAGACTCTCTGGCCAGATGGGTCCTGGCTTCGTCCTGACGACAAGGGGCCCAGTACTGGGGGAGGCCATCTGCTTCTGGCTCTGGTGGTCTCTGTGGCAGAGGCAGGTGATGGGGGGTGGGTAGCCACAGGCTCCAGCACAGCCGGCATGGGATGGCAGAGCATCGGTGATGGTCCCAAAGCAGCAGTGACCTGGAGCCCATCCCAGGTCTGCCCCAGAGGCAGTGCTGTTAACCCGACAGTAGCAGCGGCCCCAGAAACCAGCACCCTTTGCTCCTTCAGCTTCAGAGGCAACAGCGCTTCCTATAGTTACTGAGCTCTGGGTAAAGCCACTTGCTCCCTCTTATTCCTCTGGCCCTTTCCAATACGTTTGTACCAAGTTCCTGCAATAAATTCTCCTCTTTTAAAAAATATAGATTGGTTTCTGCTTTCCCTTCTGGTCCTAGAGTAGTAATGGATCTTCTCATATCATGAATAACCCGATAGCTGATAGGGCTGATATGGTTCACAAGTTCATTCCCAATAAGCAACAACTTTCTTGAAGGCAAAACTATCTAAAATTTATCCATATATTCCCATAGCCAAATACAGGGTCTCACATACAGTATGCCCTTCGTAAAAGTCTAATGATCCAACAAGTGAGAACAAAGCTGCCTTTGCAAAGCTCTTCCCCAGGGAGGGAGAGTTCTATGAATCAGTCTAGTCGGGAAGGAAAGAGGGCAGAGCACTTGAGCACGATCCCTGACGCAAACATGTCGATTCCTGCTCAGCTGGGCTCAGTTCAGTGCCATATAACTAACACCAGTGACCACGGCTGGTGATGCAGCGGCACGGAAGACACTCCCTGCCCGTGCTGAGATGTCAGAAGACTGGATGAAATATGACCAAACAGGAGGAAAAAGAAGCTCTTTATTTAAGGTGGTACGAGGAAATATGACCGTACAAGACGAAAAAAGTGCTTATGACCTATACAACAGGGAAAACTGCAAGTTTGAAAACTCACCGTAAACTGCCTCTCTCTTAAAAATCTAGTGTCCATCAGTGACTCAGGGCCTCACACCTACGTGCTGAGCCAAATTCCTGCTCTACTGACCAATCCCAGGAAAGAGCCTGTGTGAGGGGATATGTGTTCACCATAAACAGACATTTCCCTTAAAGTGTCTGCCTGATGTCCTGTCAAGGAAAGTTTCATAGGTAACTAATTGTCCCAATCACAGCACGCATCTCGTCCTCTTAAACCCTATTTGAATAAAAATGCTTCTCTTCTGCCAGCATCCAGTAGAGTGAAAAAGAAAAGGAAAGCCTTTCATTTTGGCGTGCTCTACCCACCCCCCCACAAAAGGAAAATTACCAGTTACAGCATAGTATGTCTGTTCTGCCAACTTTTAAATATTAAAAAGATGATGATCAATAAAACCAAGAGCTGGTTCTTTGAAAGGATAAACAAAATTGACAAACCTCTGGTCAGGCTCACCAAGAAGAAAAGAGACAGAAACTAAATAAAAAGAAATGAAAAAGGAGAAATCTCAACTGATACCACAGAAATACAAAAAACCATAAGGGAATACTATGAACAATTATATGCCAACAAATTTGACAACCTAGAAAAAATGGACAACTTTCTAGAAACATACAGCCCACCAAAACTGAATCAAGAAGAAATAGATAATTTGAACAGACCAATCACTAAAAGTGAAATAGAATCTGTAATAAAAAAATAAAAAATAGGGCTTCCCTGGTGGCACAGTGGTTGAGAATCTGCCTGCTAATGCAGGGGACATGGGTTCGAGCCCTGGTCTGGGAAGATCCCACATGCCGCGGAGCAACTGGGCACGTGAGCCACAACTACTGAGCCTGTGTGTCTGGAGCCTGTGCTCTGCAATAAGAGAGGCTACGATAGTGAGAGGCCCGTGCACCACGATGAAGAGTGGCCCCCGCTTGCCGCAACTAGAGAAAGCCCTCGCACAGAAACGAAGACCCAACACAGCCAAAAATAAATAAATTAATTAATTTTTTAAAAAAGCTGTATTCAGGAAATTCCTCTACCAAAAAAAAAATTAAATAAATAAATAAAAAATTAAAAAAACTCCCTACAAACAAAAGTCCAGGACAAGATAGCGTCACGGGCAAATTCTACCAAACATGCAAATAACTTATACTGATCCCTCTCAAATTCTTCCAAAAGACTGCAGAGGTGAGAACACTCCCAAAGACATTCTATGAAGCCACCATCACCCTGATACCAAAACCAGGCAGACACCACCAGAAAAGAAAATTACAGGCCAGTATCTTTGATGAACATAGATGCAAAAATTCTCAACAAAATGTTAGCAAACTGAATCCAACAACACATAAAAAAGATCATACACCATGACCAAGTGGGATTCATCCCAAGTTCACAAGGATGGTTCAACATATGCAAATTAATCAATGTAATACACCACATAAACAAAAGAAAAGTAAAAAACCACATGATCATCTCACTAGATGCAGAAAAAGCATTTGACAAAATTCAACATCCATTCATGATAAAAGCTCTTACCAAAGTGGGTATAAAGGGAACATATCTCAACATAATAAAAGCCATTTATGACAAACTCACAGCCAATATAATACTCAACAGTGAAAAGCTGAAAGCCTTCCTGCTAATATCTGGAACAAGACAAGGATGTCCACTCTCACCACTTCTATTCAACATAGTATTGGAAGTCCCAGCCACAGCTATCAGACAACAAAAATAAAAGGTATCCAAATTGGAAGGGAAGAGGTAAAATTGTCACTATATGCAAAGGACATGATACCATATATAGAAAACCCTAAGGACTCCACACAAATACAGGTAGATCTAATAAATGAATTCAGCAAAGTAGCAGGATACAAGATTAACATTCAGAAATTGGTTGCATTTCTTTACACTCACAATGAAATATCAGGAAGGGAATGTAAAAAAAAAAACCAATACCTTTTAAAATCACACCAAAAAAATAAAATACCTGGGAATAAACCTGACCAAGAAGGTGAAAGACATATGCTGAGAATTATAAAACATTAATAAAGGAAATTAAAGAGGATTCAAAGAAATGGAAAGATATCCCATGCTCTTGGATTGGAAGAATACTGTTAAAATGGCAATACTACCCAAAGCAATCAACAGATTTAATGCAATCCCTATCAAATTACCCATGACATTTTTCACAGAACTAGAACAAATAATCCAAAAATTTACATAAAACCAAAAAAAAGAAAAAAAGAAAAAGAAAAAAACCAGAATTGCCAAAGCAATCCTGAGGGGGGAAAAAAACAAACCAGGAGGTATAACTCTCCCAGGCTTCAGACAGTACTACAAAGCTACAGTAATCAAAACAGTGTGGTATTGGTACAAAAACAGACATACGGATCAATGGAACAGAATAGAGAGCCCAGAAATAAACCCACACACCTACAGTCAATTAATCTTCAACAAAGGAGACAAGAATATAAAATGGGAAAAACATATGAAAATGTGTTTCCCAGTCTCTTCAGCAAGTGGTGCTGGGAAAGTTGGACAGCTGCATGTAAATCAATGAAGTTATTAGAACACACCCTCACACCATGCACAAAAAAAACACAAACCTCAAAATGGCTTAAAGACTTAAAACATAAGACATGACACCATAAAACTCCTAGAAGAAAACACAGGCAAAATATTCTCTGACATAAATTGCACCAGTGTTTTCTTAGGTCAGTCTCCAAAGGCAATAGAAATAAAAGCAAAAATAAACAAATGAGACCTAATCAAACTTACAAGCTTTTGCACAACAAAGGAAACTATTAAAAAAAAAATGAAAAGACAACCTACAAAATGGGAGAAAATATTTGCAAATGACGTAACCAACAAGGGCTTAATCTCCAAAATATACAAACAGCTCACACAACTCAACAACAAAAAAACAACCCAATCGAAAAATGGGCAGAAGACCTTAATAGACATTTCTCCAAAGAAGATACAGATGGCCAGTAGGCACAGGAGAAGATGCTCAACATCACTAATTATTAGAGAAATGCAAATCAAAACTACAATGAGGGGCTTCCCTGGTGGCGCAGTGGTTGAGAATCCGCCTGCCAATGCAGGGGACACGGGTTCCAGCCCTGGTCTGGGAAGATCCCACATGCCACGGAGCAACTGGGCCCGTGAGCCACAACTACTGAGCCTGCACGTCTGGAGCCCGTGCTCTGCAACAAGAGAGGCTGCAACAGTGAGAGCCCAGTGCACCACGATGAAGAGTGGCCCCCACTTGCCGCAACTAGAGAAAGCCCTCGCACAGAAACGAAGACCCAACACAGCCAAAAATAAATAAATAAGTAAAATTTAAACTGTTGATTCATTTAAAAAAAAAAAAAAATTTACAATGAGGTACCACCTCACACCGGTCAGAATGGCCATCATTAAAAAGTCTACAAATAACAAATGCTGGAGAGGGTGTGGAGAAAAGGGAACCCTCTTACAATGTTGGTGTGAATGTAAGTTGTTGTAGCCACTATGGAAAACAGTATGGAGGTTCCTCAGAAACCTAAAAATAGAGTTACCATATGACCCAGCAGTCCCACTCCTGGGCATATACCCAGACAAAACTATAATTCAAAAAGATGCATGCACCCCTATGTTCATAGCAGCACTATTCACAATAGCCAAGACATGGAAACAACTAAAATGTCCATCGACAGATGAATGCATAAAGAAGATGTGGTACATATATACAATGGAATACTACTCAGCCATAAAAAAAACAAAATAATGCCATTTGTAGCAACATGAATGCAACTAGAGGTTATCATACTAAGTGAAGTCAGAAGAAGAAAAATACCGTATGATATCACTTATATATGGAATCTAAAATATGGAACAAATGAACCTATCTACAGAACAGAAACAGACATAGAGAACAGACTTGTGTTTGCCAAGGGGGCGGGGGGCGGGAGAGGGATGGAGTGGGAGTTTGGGATTAGCAGATGCAAACTATTACATTTAGAATGGCTAAACAACAAGGTCCTCCTGTATAGCACAGGAACTATATCCAGTCTCCTGGGATAAACCATAATGGAAACGAATATAAAACAAGAATGTATATATGTGTATAGCTGAGTCACTTTGCTGTACAGCAGAAATTAGCACAACACTGTAAATCAACTATACATCAATTAAAAAATAAAATTAGAGTCTGTCATACAGAGTGAAGTAAGTCAGAAAGAGAAAAACAAATACAGTATGCTAACACATATATATGGAATCTAAGGGAAAATAAAGGTCATGAAGAACCTAGTGGCAAGACGGGACTAAAGACACAGACCTCCTAGAGAATGGACTTGAGGATATGGGGAGGGGGAGGGGTAAGATGTGACAGGGTGAGAGAGTGGCATAGACATATATACACTACCAAATGTAAAATAGATAGCTAGTAGGAAGCAGCCGCATAGCACAGGGAGATCAGCTCGGTGCTTTGTGACCACCTAGAGGGGTGGGATAGGGAGGGTGGGAGGGAGGGAGATGCAAGAGGGAAGAGATATGGGAACATATGTATATGTATAACTGATTCACTTTGTTATGAAGCAGAAACTAACACACCATTGTAAAGCAATTATACTTCAATAAAGATGTTTAAAAAATAAATTAAAAGAATGTTAATAAAAAACAGATGTTGAAAGGCTGTACGACTAATAATATGACTTCCTTTAATATACAATATACTAATTTTAAAAATAAGAAAAACTGAAATGAGAGGCAGGGATCTGCCCAAGGGAACACCTGCAAATCAAGAATAGCCATGCAGCGTAGCAACACACACACACACACACACACACACACCACGTACAGAAGATAAACTGCATCGTCAGAAACGGGCCTGCCCCCCGGACTCCTAGCAGATGAACACAGGTCACGGCTGTCTCTTTGGGCAACACTGCCAGGGCCTCTTCATCCTGACCACAGCTTCCTACCCAAATGTATGTAAGGAAGTATTTTCAAAAAAGAAAATAGTTATTGAACTAGTTGCCTCCAAATACCCAAACTTTCAAGAAGCAAGCAACAAAGCGGAAAACGGACACTTGGATTCAAATAGTACAAAGGTCTCGTTTTCCAAACAATACAGAGTACCTACACATAAATTCCTGGAGTCCACACTCCTGGGTTAGCTCTGATAAGTGGGGCTTAAGAGGGGTGATTTAAGGCAATGGTTTTCAAAAACTTATTTGACTATAACACAGTGAGAAAACAAGAAACACAGTTCATATGCAACCAATTATGTTTTGTGTGTATGTGTATAAAAACTGGAAAAATATCACATAACAATAATACTCTTACTACATGTGATGTACATGATATATCTGTTATTCTATTCCATTCTGTATTTCATTATTTTTAAATGATGGTATGATCCATTAATTGGTTTTACCATCCATTAGTTGATCCTGACTTGCTGATAAAAAAAAAAGCTGATTCTTAAGCTAGATCACCAGAAAAGTCTCTTGTAATATTAGAGAAACTATTATGTCTGCAGCTTTTATCAATGGTAGATATAAGACAATCTCATGAAGAATGTTTCTGCATCTTTGTAAAGTGCTACTAAGAACAGAATATTACACTGGTCAATGTTATAGTTATGTAAAGATTAGTACCAGTGTTCATGCATCTATTTATTCATTTATCCTTTGTATCCTGTAAAAAATGAGTCCCCATGCTAGGAAGGGGGAATGGAATGGGAAATGAGACTCAGGTGCTGCCTTCAAATAATTCATAATCTGGGTGGAAAAGAGAAAAGTAAATAGGCAGTTAAATGATAATGGTTTGTATAACATGCTATGAAAGTATATTAGAAAGGCATCAAACCCGGATTTCAGGGGCTGGACTAGGCTGAAGCCTCCAGGAATAAGTAGCTGATAGCGCTGTCAAGTCCAAACGCAGGAGGAGGACGGGCCAGGTGACAGGCAGAAGGCTGGGGTGAGGGGCAGTGCTGTGTACAGACCAGCAGACGCCATATCTGAGCGGAGGAGTTAAAAAAATAGTGCCTCTCAGGAACTGAAACAGGTTCAGCACAAATTCTTTTAAGATGAGGATGCAGATAAATGAGGCTAAGAAGGTAAAACAGCATCTGCCAAGATCACAAGAGGCCTGGTAAGCCTCAGTGAGGAATTTGGACTTATATTCTAACGGCAACGAGAGGTTATAAAAGGATGTGAAAGACTTTCACTCCCCTGGTAACGCAAAGAAAAATCCAAATAAAATAAAACTCACATTAACCTATGGAACTGTTGAAGAGATGGATGACGTGAAGCCTGGGTGCTTCCAGGGAGGAGCCCTTCCCGGGGGAGCGGCAAGCGGGCAAAGTGGGTCTGGGGGCGGGAAGGCGGAAGGAAAGACCCGCTAGAGGCTTTAGCTCCATGGCCTCAGGAGCACCCGGGAGGCTGGGAATTAGGCCAACAAGAGGTGGTTAAAATTGAGGCCTGATCCAGATCAACGAGACTCTGGTTGAAATCTGAACGATTATCTCCTAGTCAGATGACAAGAGTAGGAAAGAGTTCGCACTACAATCAATGGGAAGGCAGCGCAGGCCCCTGAGCAGGGGAGCGAGAGGACCAGGTGCTTTCAGGGAGTCTGTGTGACTGCAGCACGGACGACAGCACGGAGCGGAGGAGGACGAAGGGCAGGGAGACCAGAAGGCTGTGGTTTTTCCTTCCGGGTTCGAAGTATTAACACCTTCCTGCTACAAAATACATAACCCCTGGTACCAAGAACAGGGCCCTTTACAAAAGGGGGAAGCTCTGGCTTAATGGGCACCAGCACCTCACCCAGGAAACTAATGCATCACCATAAGCCTGCAAAGAGCTGGAACCTTTTTTTTAATGAGGATGAGCTCAATACGCCTTGGCTTTACACTTTAGTGTCTTCTCAAAGGCCTCTGTAGACCTCTGTCTCCTATGACTAATGGAGGATCAACATTAGCAATGGATCAACAAAGACCAGTACTCCTGCCCAGGCCTGGTCATCACTAGGAAAGGGCCACCTCCATAACCATGTTGCAGTCACCACTGAATGGGCCAGAGCAAACCAGGACACCTGGAATATGACTCTGCAGTAGTAGTCCTGCAGCAGGAATGGTTCTCATCTAGGAGATCCCAGAGTAAGAATATGAAGTCCTAGCCTTCAGAAGTCTATAATCCAGTGCCTAGAATGGTGCCCAGCACATACTGGACATTCAACAAAAACCTGCTGAATAAATTTAAATTACTATAGTGGATAACAATATTCTCCCTAAATACCCCAACAGCAAAGACTATAGAAATAATAGAACAGACTAACTGCTCAATTGATTTACTTACATAAATCAAATCAAAAATCTTTCCCCATAAGAGATTAGGCAGATGCTTATTTAAAAGCACTGATTTTTAACTGTTATTTAAACCCTATAAATCCCACACAAATATCACTTAATTGCTTAAGTCTAAACTTCTATACCATTCTTTTCCCAAATGTGATTTATAAGCACCGGGTAATTAAAAAGTCTAATGACTTACTTTCTGAAATTAAAATCTATATCCAAAATTTTTTGCATTTAGACTATCAAAACTAACTGGCTGCCTAGAAGCACTCACGACTAAAGGGACATTTCTACCAAGTTCCCTGACATACATTTATATACTGTCTCTTCAAGGAGTAAAATATTCTTCACTGTGGGTTCTTGTTAATGTTCACTTTCCTATTATAGTAGCAGCTCCCACTGACAGAGCACCTGCGTATCAGCGTAGATCCCACGGCCACAGACCCATCTCTGCATCCTGGAAACGGAAGTGTAACGTTGTGCGTATCTGCAGAAAGCCATAGTTACCCTCCTCCTCCTGTGACGTAGCTGTAGCCGCCGGTGCCCAGGCCGTAGCCGTAACGCTCTCCCAGAAACACGGGTTCACTGGCATCGTAACAGCTCAGTAGGTGCTGGAGCCTGGAGATGCTAAGATTCCCAAGGGAACAGAAGCGATAATCACTTAATTCAAATGTGTTTTCAGAGTAAACATTTCATGGTTCTTACAGCCCACTGGTCATATTATGCAATACTACATGGAAGTCATTTAGAGATGAAATTCAAGAGACTTACAGAAGAAAGATTTTTTTAAAAAAGAAAAAAAACTGAACACTGTGCATTACTGGAAACAGGAGAGAAACTGAGAAACAAGGGCCCCTCTCCGGTTTTAGCAAAGCCCCTGCCGGGCGTGGCTGCCTCCTTCGGGTGGGCAGGGTGGCAGGTGTCCTAGCTCACTTCTACCGGTCCTGCTCCCCACTGAGCGTGAACTGATCATCACACCTTTTCAGGTGGACTTGGTATTTTAAAAAATTCTTCACGGCTAGAAAAGGAACTTTTGAAGTACAGATGAGGTCCATGTCAAGCAGGCAGCCAGCAGGTAGGGAGGAGAATGTGTGAGCAGCAGAGCTTTCCAGGAAACCTTCAGGTTACGATGCACCACTGTGCTTACGCTCTCAAATGTGGCTTCCCTAATCTACGCTCTTTTGTGTCTATTTGTTTATACCTCTGGCCCCTATGCTTCTTTGTCGTGTGTCTTGCAAAGGGCCTTGAGAATATCCATGAGCGGCTCAGAAGGATGCCAGCAACTATGGCTGCTGTAAGGATGAGAAAAAAAGATTTCATAGGAAAATAAAATCTATAAATACTTTTTTTTAAGTGGAGACAAAGGTTGATGTTAAGAAAGGCTAGTTTTCCCATGTTTTAAGAACTTCTGTCACTTACAAATGCCTTGTAAAGTCCTTCTACTGTTTCTTCTAATTTAGAGCTTTTCAGGTCATACACACCAAATCCTAGCTTCCCTCATATTAATCAGCGTGCCTTGAAAAAAGTTTTTCCGTGGCCGACTTTGGATTAAATATTTTTTATGCACGAAGTAAATTTCAGTGTTTCTCACACCTGTGACGCGTGAGCATCGTGCATCACTAGGAGCTCGCTCTATCAAACATCTCTCTCAGTGATTAATCGTGAACTCTTTTCTCAAGAGCAACATTCACATCTAGGACACTGCTGCTGTAGCGTCTCATTTTTCCTGTCTGTGAGAGGTACAGGAAGGGCCGTCTTTTCCATCTGTGCTTATGCATCTTACACCCAGCTAATAAAGCTGACGCTGAAAGAGAAAACAAATCTGATGTATGAAAAAAAATCTCTTACAAGTGCGGTGCTCAGAGTCTACAAGTTGACTGATCAGGTTTATATCTGCCTAAAGGTCAAGGGCTCTGATAATGGTGACAGTTTCTAAGAGGCCAGAAAGTGTTTGAAAACTACCCTATTTTTGACACAGAAGTTAAACATTCTAGGCTCCTAGTTTGGAATCAGTATTCAGGAAGTCATCTAATAAATACCTCTGCAGGGGAAAGCAAGGAAGGGTGTGGACACCTAGTAAATCACCATTCGGTCATGGAGAGAGACAAAAATCTCTAACGAAATCGCAGCCTTTGCTTGGTAAAAAGCTCCCTAAAAGCTCAAAGCCCCTTCTAGCAAATGCGTGAAGAAATGAGAAGTAGTTCCCTTCTTCCTGCATATTGTAAAATTATCAATTAAACCATAAACCCTCAATTTCTGAGGTTAAAATAACTAGGATTTAACATCTCATCTGGGTTTCTTTTCCTAGTAACATTAACCGTTTCCGTATTTGCAAGATCATATTAAAGCTGAAGAAGCATAAACTGAGCCTGACAACTATTACATAACTTCATATTTGGTAAAAACTGGAAATGTGGCTAAAGCAGGCAGATCTCCAAGTTCAATCCAAGGGAATTGGCTACCGAACCAGGAAAAGAACTTCATTTAACAATCTGCTACCATTTCAGGCAACCTGAGGCACAGAAATGAATAGAAGCAGTATGGAAATGTTCAAGTGCAATCAAAATTGTATTAATACATTTTAGTGTTTTATCATTCTCACTCAATTTCTCTCTCTGTATACACACACACACACACACACACATATCTGTATTATGCCCCTTCCCCCCAAACACATCAATGTGTGTATTCTCAGAACAGTGAAAGTTAGCCACCTCAGAAACTCTACTGCTGACACAATAAAAGTTTCTTAAAAAGTTAACACACCTATTATATGTCCCAACCATTCTGCTTCTCAGTATTTTGCTGAGATAAATGAAAGCAGATGACTATACAAAGACATGTACACAAAGGTTCACAGCAGCCTTAACTATAATCCAGAACTATGAACAGTGACACAGCGCTTGTATCTAAGCTAACACCCATTTTCCAATTTTATCGACTGACCCAATAACATTCTTTATAGCAATTTTTCCCTCCAATACAGGATGGAGCCCAGGATCCTTTACTGCATTTATTTATTATTCACTTTATTGTCCTTTAATCTGGAACAGTTCTCAGCTTTTTGTCTTTCATGACATTGGTATTTTAAAATAATAAATGCCCACACACACCCCCCCCCTTTTTAATAGATTGATCCTCATCTTGGATTCGTCTGATGTTTCCTCATAATAAAGGCAAGGTTACGCATTCCCAGGTGCAGTATTATATAAGTGATGTTGTCTGGCATGTGGTGTCCACCTGTGCTCCAATGGGAGTATCTATTTCGATCACACGGCGCTGCCTGTGTCTCCCCTGGACACTTACAATTTTCCCTTTGCTATTTCTCAGTCTCCAGGCAGACACTTTTAACAACCAGCAAATATCCTGGTCCTCCTCAAAATTCACCCCGAGTTTAGCATCCGTTAATGATTCTTGCCTGAATCCATCTTTACTATGATGGTTACAAAGAGATGGCTTTTCCAGCTCCATCATCACTCCACATTTATCAGTCAGAACTCCTCGTTATCCTGCTAGCTAGAGCCCGCCTGTTACGGACTGAATTATGCCCCCAAACAAAATATTCATATACTGAAGCCTTAATCTGGGATGTGACTGTATTTGGAGATGGGGTCTATAAGGAGGTAATTAAGGTCATAACGGGACCCTGCCGTGACAGATTTAGCGTCTTTATAAGAAGATACACCAGAGAGCGCTCTCTCCGTAGCACACAAAGAAGAGGTCACGTGAGCACACACCAGAAGATGCCTGAGAAACCTCCCATGCCAGCACCTTGATCTTGGACTTCTCCAGCCTCCAGAACTGTGAGAAATAAATTTGTGTTGTTTAAGCCACCCAGTCTGTGATATTTTGTTATGGTGCCTGATCTGCCTCATTTACTTACTTATCTATTTCTTTCTTTATTATAAGCATGAACTCCCTGATTCCTAATTTTAATGGTTGATAATCCATTATCGTCCTTAATCGTACTGATGCTCTTGTCCCAGATTCTGCCAAAGAGAACCTTTCCAAGCTCACTTCTGTGTCCTCTGGACATGCACTTTTTTTTCTAAGCACTTCCTTACTCTCTGGTATAAAAAAGAATGTTCCAAATATCTTCTTGTATCTTCCTTGCCTCAGCCTTAAAATCAGTGATTTCTCTGAGACTGGTTCCTTTTAGTAGAAAACCAGCAATATTAGTTCTGATCATTAGTTGCTCAGGGCTACTGGGGTATCTTTGCTTCTGGTCTTCTTTGGTGGGAAGAACTAGGAAGATGTATGTGTGTGGGCGTGCACACACACACACACACACTTTAGAAATCATGAGTCTCACAGAAATTATGAATTCTTGCAGATTTCTCCACTCCCAATCTTCCAGCCCTACCTTAGGCCTCTTCCTTGACCTGGCCCGTCCCATCTCCTCCCACAGTGAGCACCACGGTTCCCAACCAACGCTGTTACCACTTACTCACCTACTCAGCCCTACAGTGTACCTAAAATACCTTCAGAACTGCTTCACCCACACAGCGACTGAAAACTCACGAGTTGTCTGACATCCCCCCCTCCTCCCACCCCTGACTGAAGGTGTGTCTCTAAATCCTGTCTTCATCAGTATTTGCATTAGTTATACTTTCCCTTTAGTGTGATTATGTTTTCATTTGAAATGCAGTTGGGTTCATTTGTTTCAGCTTTCTCCTCATCCTTGTTGATTTTTCTCGTCCTTACAGATTTATTTTATTTTTCAATAGGTAAAATATTAGCATGCTTCCCAAAGTCAAAACTAAACTAAGAGATAAACTCAGCAAAGGGTCACACACACCCCCCACTCCAACTACCCGATCCTCCCATCCACCCCTGTTTGGAAACTACTTCATGGTTTTCTGGCTTATCTGTCCATTTGTCTTTTGTACAGGTACATCTACATGGGTATGTTTTATTTCCCCTTCTTTCTTCCATACAGGGTAGCAAACTAAATACATTCTTGTGCACTTGGCTTTTTCCATGTAATGGTATCTTCTGGAAATCACTCAATACAATTTGATTTCTTTTTTTTTTTTTTAAAGGAACCAAAATTTTGGTTCATTAGTTTGATCCTCTGCTTTTTTTGACCTCTACCTCATTATTTCTGCATTTATCTTCATTATTATTTTCTTCCTTGTTTTTGGGGGGTTGACTTTGTGATTCTTTTCCTAACTTGTTGAGTTGGGAATTGAATTTTTTATCTTTATTGTTCCCATTGGCTTGGCAAACCTTATCCATCCCTTTATTGTTAGACTTTTTGAATGATTATGTATCTTTCATATAAAGCATAGAGTTGGGGTTTATTTTATGAGCCAATGTGAAAAGTTTGTTCTTTTATTAGGGGAGTTAAACCCACTCACATTTTGTGATATGACTGATGTTTGATTTCAACACTAAAATTATTTTAGGTTTGAATTATTATACATATTATACTATATGTACTGTGTTTCTTTATCTACTAACATTCTGGATATTAGAAAGTTTTCTTTTCCTGGTATTTATCTTCTATTTAACTTTTCATGTCTTACCATGCTTTTTTTCTTACTTGGTCTGTCAGTTTTACATCAGTATCCTTTGAATTCCATCCATTACCTGTACAATAGGCCATGATCTTATCCTATTGTCCCTTTTCCTTCCTTTTTTTTTTTTAAGTTGCAAACTTTCTACTTTGTCAGAACATATAACATTTACACACTGTTATTTACCCATGTTCCCACCCCTGCTGTGATTTTAGTTCTACAGTTAAATACATGATATGCTCACCATCAGTCGTTTTACCCAGATTTCATCTTAGTTGCATGAACTTCTTTCCCTAATACGAATATATTCCTTAGGAAGGGCATGTGTGTACACTATTCCCTGAGTTTATGTACACTGAGAACCTTTTCTGTAGCCTCAATACCGAAGAACATCTTAACTGCGTATAAAATCTGTGAGTCACAATTTCTTTGTTGAAAATGTTTCTCCACTGTTACCATATTTCTTATGTTATTTTGAGAAGTCTGAGACCAGTCTATAATCTTCTTGGTCTTTAGATTATTTCATCATTTTGCCTAGAGACTCAGAGGACTTTATGATCAAAATCTAACAGTTTTACTAGGATATGTGAAGAAGCTGATGATCCCAGGTCAGTTTTCCCTGGGACCTACTAGGCCCTTTCAAGATATAAATTAAGGTCTTCTTTTATTTCTGGTAATTTACATATTATTTCTGTTCTTTTGATTTTCATCCATCAGAGACTCCAATTGTACATGTGTTAGATTTCATTGCTTCCTCCATTTCAAACACAGACATTGTGAATTTTACTTTGTTGGGTGCTAGATGTTTTGTGTTTCTATAAATATTCTTGAGCTTTGTTCTTGGATGCAGGCCAGTTACTTAGAAACAGTTTGGTCTTTGGGGGTCTTGCTTTAGTATTTGTTAGGCATGACCAAAGCACTGCTTAGTCTAGGGTTAGCTATTTCCCACTATTAAAGCAAGACCCTTCTACAAACTCTACCCAATACCTGTGAATCAAGGGTTTTCCAGTCTGGCTGGTGGGAAGAGGTACCATACTCAGCCCTCTGAGAGTGTTGGGCACCACTCCCTCTAATCACTCTGGTTGGTTCTTTCTCCAGCCTCCAGGAGTTTCCTTGTACATATGCACTGACTAAACTCTACTGCCTACTTACGGGGCGCCTCCACAGATGTGCAGTGTTCTCTTCCTGTGCAGCTCTCTCCTTTCCGGTGCTCTGTCCTGCAAACTCTAACGGCCTTGGTCTCCCCAGACTCTCAGCATCATCACTTCAACTCAAGGGCTCAGCTGGATTCCACCTGGGTTCCCCTCCCTGAGCAGCGACATGGAAGCTCTCTATGACAGTTAGCTGGGGCAGTCACAGGACTCACCTCATTTGCTTCATGTGTCTCATGGATGACTGTCGTTTGTTGCCTAATATCAGTGTCTTAAAAACACTTATTTCATATATTGTGTCCTTTTTGGGGGGTTGTTTCAGATGGGAGGGTAAACCCAGTCCCTGTTACTCCATCTTGGCTGGCAGCAGAAGTACCCATCACAGTTTCTGACTATGAATATATGTAGAATTTAAAGCCACCCTAGGACAGGAATGACTCCTTACCTTATTAATGTGTCATCATCCACAATGACTAACCATGCTATTTTGTCATAGCTGTGATTCAGAAATCTTTCCAAGATGGCAAATGTCTTTCCACAATGACCTAGGAAAGGTGAGAAGAAAACTTACAATGCATTATTTTCCTTAAAATGTATATAATTCATTTGGAAACATTATTTTAGTTTTAAAGTGTTGTAAGTAAAAGTGTAAACACTGACATGCACCTTAAGAATTCGAAATTTTAAAAATTATCCTTTTCTAATTTCCATAGACATAGTGAACCAGGAAGAACATTAGAGATCATGAAGTCAAAGTCATTCATTTCGCACATGAGGGACTGAAGACCTAGAGAGGTGAGGGGAATTACACAAGGTCAAGTACAGGTAGGACTAGTATCTTCATGCCAGACATACAAGAAATTGTACGCCTCGAAGAAATTACAGGAGCCTGGCATCTTTCCTCAGATCTACTTATTCTGAAGGGAAATATTAGAACCTCAAGCATCACAACCTTAGGGCAACAATGGTGCAAAAGTACAGTATTACACCTTCAATTATTTATTTTGTAAATATTTGCTATTAGGTTTCTAATAGGCCAGACATGGTGGCCAGTTCTCGAATGTGCACTAAAGATACAGTACTGAGTAAGACAGAGGCACAGTCCCTTAGATGCCAACAGATATCAAAGCTTTAATGGAAAATGCTGGGGCCAGGGTAGCAATGAAATGCTTGGGAAGAGAACTCAAAACGATAAAAAAGAATAAGCCCCTCTTTTCAACAAAGTATTTGGTGACAAAATAGAGAACAAACCACTTTATTTAACCTTTATTTTCCTTATTCTTGATCTCTTTATTTTTAACCATTATAGTATGTATTTTTGAAAGCCACCTCAAATTCCTTTTGGATAAAGTAGAATATAAATATGAGCAATAATAAGGTCAGACTAAAAATAAATTAAGAAATCAAGTAAGGAATGCATCAACAAATAAATGATTATTATAGTCAAAGTCTAAAAAGCAAGATAAGCAGAAACAACAAAAAAAAAGAAAATTCAAAGAAAAATCATTTTTTCAAAACAGACAGACTTAGTGATATGTTTACTAACCTTGTCAGAATAATCGATAACTACAGGAATGACATATCTGATCTACACTGTACTTTTATCAATCAAGGCATTATGAGCAACACTACCATAAAATAATCAAGATAAATTACTCTATAGAACAAGATAATCAACTTACTCTTTTTTTTTTTTCATAAAAGGGTTTGGAGAAACCAGAAAACTAAAGAAAAAACATGGCAGGAACACTGGATAAAAATTAAGATGAACAAAGAGCATCTGAAGGTGAGGTGGCCAAATTTCTACTTCCATTTTTTTTGAAATAAAAAATGTTTTGAATTAGAAAGCCTGCAATCTGAAGAGAAAAGCAGGCATACTTCCAACAATTTACTAATTAAAATATTAATATATATGGATACATATATGAGCTTATACTACACATAGCCCATGTAGAATGTGGTTAAGTGCTACTCAGAAGTACAAGCAAAATGCGTCCTAGACCATAACAGACCATAAGCTTCAGGAGGATGGAAACTGTCAGCTTCATTCCTGCTTCCCTCAGTATCTACCAATGGCTGGCATGCAGCAGTTGGGTAACAGTCCTGGCTGGATAAATAGCTAAAATTAAATGAGGAGATGCTTTGTATGGGAAGATGATAAATTAACTCTGGACACCCCATTATGGCCACTATGAAGGTGAACTCTTAAGGTACAAAGAAATCTATTATTAAACTCTATCATAACTGTCATATGCATAATTGTCATGTGCGTCAGTCATATCAGTATGACCGACTGAAAACTTGTAACCTTTGTTAGCACTAAAAGCAGCACTTAAACTACAAGAATCCGTCCACATCCATGGGTAAAGATGTGAGGGAAGGAAAGAAAGAAACACGTGGCAAAAATTATACTATTTATAAAATATTTCATTTTTATCCTAATTTACTATATTTACAGAGGGGACATTTTGCTTTTTTTTTTTTTTTGGTGGTGGGATGGTGGGTCGCCGCAAGGCTTGCCGGATCTTAGTTCCCCAGCTAGGGATTGAACCCGGGCCACGGCAGTGAAAGCGCAGAGTCCTAACCGCTGGAGCGCCAGGGAATTCCCCAGAATGGACATTTTTGAATAAGAGTCGTCAGAACTAAGGACTCACCTCTCTCTGTATTAGGAATTCCCAGATCCACCGTCGGAATGGAACTGTCTGCGTAATCGCTGTAGTATTCGATGTGACCTGCCTGCCCCGCCCAAGTCTGCTTTACGATGGGGACTGAAAAAATGAGAGAGGGGACCGTCACTGGCACAGGCATCTAGGAAGCCTGGAATCTCAAAGCGGCGGGATAACCACCTAAAAAGGAAGGGAAGCATTACTTGTTCTTCTTCAGGTGTCTCAAGACTAAGAGCTTGCTTTCTACCCTGAGAAATGCCAACAGCACGGGAATAAAATCCTCTTCTTGAGGCATTTTCACATATACTCTAGAGCCGAGCACTTCTCATTGCTGGTGATAAATACACTGCCTCCATATAAGGGTAAATTTTCTAGTCTGATTATACTGTTGTGTTTACATTAATTTTAATTTTAATTATTTTTCTCTTTTCCCAATAGGCTGCTTCATTTAAAATTCACAACTGGACTTTTTAAATGCTTTTGGGGGGGGGGGAAATATAATTACTCCTAAGGATTGGAATACTGTATGTGGTTGTAGCTGAGATGTAAACTTGCCTCCCTCACAGTGGAGGGGGGACCTTTTCAAACTACGCATATCTCTGCCCGAAGATTCTAACAGGACCACCCAACCCTATAAAGGGCATGACCCTACCCCTGAGAATCACTGCATATGATGGCTGATGTTACTGAGCTGCACTTTCGGAAAATGTGGAAAAATAAGACTGAGAACCGTTGCAGATTCTAAAACTCTGTCATGGACAGATAAATTATTTTAATACGGTGAACACGAAGAGCAGAAAACTCTCCTGGTTTTCTGCATTTTAGGGCGAGATGCTCAAAGGTAGCCGTGTCTCCAGACCTGACACACAGAAATCTGCTTGGTCACTGTTCGATATTAATTCACTTGACCAACTATCCCAGTAATTATTTTCTTCTGTACTTTTTTTAAGTTACTATCTGCATCTCTAAATTTTAAGAAGGGGTTTCCGTTGTTATTTTAATAGAAAAGATCATCATATCTAGATTTTATATTCTGTTGATTTAAGAATCTCAACTCTGATGAACCAAATCTTCAGTTAATATTTTGAGACTTGATCAGATCACTTATCTTTCCCTTTTTCCCAATCTAAATAAAAATAAATGATATGCAAAAACTACCCATGCAATGCCAAATTTAAGTGTCTAGCTATGTCAGTCAGCAAACTGGGAGAGAAACTCAGACAGCCCTTACGTAGAAAATACAAAAGTGCACCATTTTATAGTGCCATTATTGACCAGCTTTTAAAAAAGAAAAAGACCGATGAGTTCTGGACATTCGCTATAGTCATCTCCAAATTGCGTATTTTAAGCCACTAAGTATTATTTTTATACATTAAAATGCAATTTTTCTGCAATCATAAAAAGGCAGATATAAAGATTTCTCCATACCAGAATGGACAAAGATGCAGTAAATAATACATAAGGTCGCTGAGGGGGAAAAAAAAGAAAAAAGAAAAGAAACCCTTACTCTGTCCAAATTCCAGCACAACAAAACTCAACCTTGGCCCTGCAGTGGCAGTTTGCTTTGCATATAACAAGCAGGACTTACCCAGACAAGGCTCCCCGCAGCCTGCAGCCGCTAGTGGTCGCACTCTTGGGTAAAATGTCCTCCACTGCATAACGGGAAGAAGCTGTGAGGAAAGGCCAAGAATTTCCCTGGGTCCCAGCACCGGGGTCCTGCAAATTCTGCTTGCACTTTCCTCAGCCTTTAGCCTTCAGATTCTGTTTGCTCTAAGAGCTTTAATAAACAGCACAGGCATTTCTTCTCAATTCTCTAATTTGAATGAAGTTAAAATCAAAATCAAGTGTGAGTTAGCTCTTCACTACACCTAACCACTTGCTTCCAGTTTTCGTTTGAAACAGATGAAACAGAAATGTCACTAAAGTTAAGAATTACTGTTAGACTCAGTGCCCAACACCCCGCATAGGGCCGGGGACATAGTAGGTGCTCAATAAATAGCAGACTGAGGACTGGGTTTTGTCAGAATTCCAACAAAAGGCCAAGGGCTCTTTTTGGAACTAGTTTAAAGGAAGGTTTTATTCTTATAAACGATTCATCCTTTGGTACAAGACTGGTACCACCATTACCAATCATTTGAAAATAGACAAACCATTTCAACACAGTAACGTGTTCTGAGACTCTTAACACCAAAAGCATCTAGCAGTGTATCATCTGTCCCCTTATCACTGTAACACCTGTGCATTTGTAAAGTTAAGGCTAAGTCTCCTACAACAGCAGGTGAAGACTATTTGCAACCAGAGTTGATTCACAATTACTTAAAACTTTAAAAATATTGGTCTATTTTATTGTCACTGTTTGAATCCTAAATTGAATTCATTCTATTATTTATAATATATTTCATATTGTATTGAGGCACTAGATTCCTAAAGATATTAAACTTGGAGAAAATACTTCAATATAGTTATGTGATCTACTATCTCATTTTCAATACAGAGAAGCATACTTTCTCCCACATAATAAAACAATAGTGAATGCCTCTTTCCAGAATGTTTGCCACAAGATAATTTAAAATTGGGGCAAAGTAAAAACTGTACTATTAAAAAAAACCCTCTGCCCAGATGGCATAAGTCTTCCACGTGGCTTTAAAGCCTGGAAGCAGGAGATGCATCTCCCTACGAGGCCCAGAACACACTTTTACTCCCAGTGAACTGACGTGCAAAAGTGACTACAAGTGAAAATGAACTGACGCTTGAGCCCTGTACAAAATCTACCACACAATCAATTGTGCGTGATCATTTTCATTTAAGGAGTCTGCTGTTTTCAATTAACAAACGGACCTTTTGTCTAAGTAGGACCACAAAGTAAAGCCCTGGCTTCTCTTCTCTTCTCTTCTCAGGGAGAGACCTAGCGACAGCACCCAGCGCGTGCTCTGACTCCCGGGTTTAGAGATGAGGCGTCTGGAAGACGGAGGAGCCCCCGTCCTGGCTGACCTAACACAGCCGTTCAGGGCAGCCTGGCCCGTCTTCATCTGCGCAGCAGCCCGGGGAGAACCAAAGTCCCCTTAATAATTCATGCGCTCACTTCATCTAACGCGGGGTGTGGCCTGCTAGCCGGCTGCGTTTTCATTCAAGCCCTCGTGTGTTCAGTGCGCAGACTGCGCCGCGGTACCCACCAGAGGGAACGCGGCTACCACGCACTCTTCAGAGTGAGTGTGTTCAGACCTAGAGGGAAGATCACTACAGCGAAGAGAGCAAGCAGGATTTTTTTAATTCTGAAAGGAGTAAAAGTGTTTATGTTTAGGAGCTCAGGAAGCTGTGAAAAGGAACTAAAGGCTGAGCAAATGGCAACTGAGGGAGACACCTCATGACCCACCGCGAACAGAAACGGTGGCCGCCACGAGGTGTCTGAGACCCGCGTGGGAACCGCGTGGCAGGACAACACGGAGAAAATCCGTAACATTCACTGACAGCTCACGTCACACGCGGAAGAACACATAACCCAAGAGGAAGTGATCGGGCGGAACGTTCAACTCCAGAGATCTTTTCCTTGCTTAAACATAGCTGCACATGCTGCGGCAGTTCATCACTTTATGTAATACCTTCCAAGTGTCTTTAAAACCCTACCAACTGCTTGCATGTCAGCCACCACTGCTGTTCCAATGCTGTCAATATGTATTTCTTTCTTAAACCAAAAGATAGAGTATATTTTTGCTAACTGTGTCCTAAGTTGCTTTATTTCATCTAAATCAGAATCAAGACACAAGCAGTTATCTAAACACTTGTTTCACTGTTGGGCAAAAAAAAAAAATTACAAGATGTAAAATCATTTTTTCTAATTTTGGAACTTGGCTTTATTATCAATTTTTCCAAAAGAGTATGAAAAATGAGTTCAATGTATATGTTCCCTTGCCTTGACTACAGCCTTAAACAGAATGTTCCATCCCTCACCCTCGTCCCTGGAGGAGCCAGGAGTAGGGGCCGTGGCTGGGGTCCACCTACGCTTGGAACCCAGGGCAGCGCACACACAGTGAGAGCCTGCCTCCGGAGAAGTCACTGACTGTGTAGCCGGCTCTCAACTGTTCACAGATAAATACAGTCTTGTCTGTGTTTATTTTTTCCTTCACTGTCATTTGGTTTTTGTATCTTCAAGTGTTTCTACCAGAGTGCATACAGAAAGAAAAAAGAAAACAAAACCCCCCAGTTCGTGTATTCTGCTTGACTAGAGCAGTAATATGCGAGGACAAGATGGGAGTCTGAATTCCCAGCTCAATGTATATTTTAAATCATCTGAGGGTTTGGATTCCTGGCGATCCCCTCCTGCTACTGAAAATAAAAAGCCTCCTGCCACGGCTTCTGGCCACGTCAAAACTGACCCTGAGCACAGCACAGCATCAACACAGCTATCAAGTACTATTTATCAAGCATGAGATTTACAATACATCCACAGAGAGTGCAGCACAGCTCTCTGTGGCAGAAAGAACTGGGGATTTGGAGGCAGAAACCCTGAGCCCCAGCTCCCCTGGCTCAGTCTACAAGATGCCGGGCTATTTGTGTCTCAACCCATAGGCAGCTTTCTCTATGATATCAAGCGAATAAAAATAATGACCACATCGCAAGGAACTATCAACATGAAATCAGATGATAGGATACATGTGAAAAACACCAGAAAATGTAAAAAAAAAAGATTAGCAGTCAGAAGCAGCTACTGTGGCGTTGTCACTGAAACTAAAACGATTACTGGATAATTCTCTGGGCCAACTGGTGACTGGACTAGATTTCCAAAACGAGGAGCAGAGCCCACTGGCCTGGGCCCTTCCGTCAAGCAAAATGGACATCAGAGCCCCTAAAATCCCGCTGCCTAGACTATCTTTTCAAACAAACAGGTCCAAGTTTAAAAATGGCTTGTCACAGCAACTCGGCTGTGACATCCTCAAAATACCTCTTAGGTCTCAGGCTGCAGTGATCCCAGATTCAGATTAAGAGCAGTAAAATCAGTGCATCTGCTTTTGGGAGGCTTGGTTTTAATGCTCCTAACAGGCTTTGAAGATTTTATCATTTTTAAAGATCTTTGACTCAAAATTCAAATATAAAAGCATTTGATAGATATCTGAAAGGATTATCACAACCTTATGCAAAGTTAAGAAAGCAATAAACTAGATTATTATAAATGACTACATTAAAATTAGCAAACTTTTTTTTTCATTTCTGTAGAACATGAAAACTACAACAGGGACGGTCCCTAATTTTACTGCTTAACTGTCAACTTGAAAAATGTGTTTCTAAAGAGAAAATACTACCACCCCCATTCCTAACACTGATATTGTACTCCAAATGCAGCTTCAAGAACAAATAAATCAATCTGAGCACTTCTGTTTGCTGTTTAAAAAAAAAAAAAAAAAGCAGCTAGTTATTTCCCTTAACCCTTTTTTTTTAAAACATCTTTATTGGAGTATAATTGCTTTACAATGGTGTATTAGTTTCTGCTGTATAACAAAGTGAATCAGCTATACCTATACATATATCCCCATATCCCCTCCCTCTTGCGTCTCCCTCCCACCCTCCCTATCCCACCTGTCTAGGTGGACACAAAGCACCAAGCTGATCTCCCTGTGCTATGCAGCTGCTTCCCACTAGCTATTTTACATTTGGTAGTGTATATATGTCTGTGCCAGTCTCTCACTTCGTCCCAGCTTACCTTCCCCCTCCCCGTGTCCTCAAGTCCATTCTCTACATCTGTGTCTTTATTCCTGTCCTGCCCCTAGGTCCTTCCGAACCTTTTTTTTTTTAGGTTCCATATGTATGTGTTAGCATACGGTATTTGTTTTTCTCTTTCTGACTTCACTCTGTATGACAGTCTCTAGGTCCATCCACCTCACTACAAATAACTCAATTTCGTTTCTTTTTATGGCTGAGTAATATTCCATTGTATATATGTGCCACATCTTCTTTATCCATTCGTCTGTTGATGGACACTTAGGTTGCTTCCATGTTCTGGCTATCGTAAATAGTGCTGCAATGAACATTTGGTACATGACTCTTATTAAATTATGGTTTTCTCAGGGAATATGCCCAGTAGTGGGATTGCTGGGTCATATGGTAGTTCTGTTTTTAGTTTTTTAAGGAACCTCCATACTGTTCTCCATAGTGGCTGTATCAATTTACATTCCCACCAACAGTGCAAGAGGGTTCCCTTTTCTCCACACCCTCTCCAGCATTTATTGTTTGTAGATTTTTTGATGATGCCCATTCTGACTGGTTTGAGGTGATACCTCATTGTAGTTTTGATTTGCATTTCTCTAATGATTAGTGATGTTGAGCATCCTTTCATGTGTTTGTTGGCAATCTGTGTGTCTTCTCTGGAGAAATGTCTGTTTAGGCCTTCTGCCCATTTTTGGATTGGGTTGTTTTTTTGGTATTGAGCTGCATGAACTGCTTGTAAACTGTAGAGATTAATCCTTTGTCAGCTGCTTCATTTGCAAATATTTTCTCCCATTCTGAGGGTTGTCTTTTCATCTCGTTTATGGTTTCCTTTGCTGTGCAAAAGCTTTTAAAAGTTTCATTAGGTCCCAATTGTTTATTTTTGTTTTTATTTCCATTTCTCTAGGAGGTGGGTCAAAAAGGATCTTGATGTGATTGATGTCATAGAGTGTTCTGCCTATGTTTTTCTCTTAAGAGTTTTCTAGTGTCTGGCCTTACATTTAGGTCTTTAATCCATTTTGAGTTTATTTTTGTGTATGGTGTTAGGGAGTGTTCTAATTTCATTCTTTTACATGTTGCTCTCCAGTTATCCCAACACCACTTACTGAAGAGGCTGTCTTTTCTCCATTGTATATGCTTGCCTCCTTTATCAAAGATAAGGTGACCATATGTGCATGGGTTTATCTCTGGGCTTTCTATCCTGTTCCATTGATCTATATTTCTGTTTTTGTGCCAGTACCATACTGTCTTGATTACTGTAGCTTTGTAGTATAGTCAGAAGTCCAGGAACCTGATTCCTGCAACTCCGTTTTTCTTTCTCAAGATTGCTTTGGCTATGCAGGGTCTTTTGTGTTTCCATACAATTGGTGAAATTTTTTGTTCTAGTTCTGTGAAAAATGCCATTGGTAGTTTGATAGGGATTGCACTAAATCTGTAGATTGCTTTGGGTAGTATAGTCATTTTCACAATGTTGATTCTTCCAATCCAAGAACATGGTATATCTCTCCATCTGTCTGTATCGTCTTTAATTTCTTTCATCAGTGTCTTACAGTTTTCTGCATACAGGTCTTTTGTCTCCCTAGGTAGGTTTATTCCTAGGTATTTTATTCTTTTTGTTGCAATTGTAAATGGGAGTGTTTCCTTAATTTCTCTTTCAGATTTTTCATCATTAGTGTATAGGAATGCAAGAGATTTCTGTGCATTAATTTTGTATCCTGCTACTTTACCAAATTCATTGATTAGCTCTAGTAGTTTTCTGGTAGCATCTTTAGGATTCTCTATGTATAGTATCATGTCATCTGCAAACAGTGACAGTTTTACTTCTTCTTTTCTGATTTGGATCCCTTTAACTTCTTTTTCTTCTCTAATTGCTGTGGCTAAAACTTCCAAAACTATGTTGAATAATAGTGGTGAGAGGGGGCAACCTGTCTTGTTCCTGATCTTAGTGGAAACGGTTTCAGTTTTTCACGATTGAGAATGATGTTGGCTGTGGGCTTGTCATATATGGCCTTTATTATGTTGAGGTAAGTTCCCTCTATGCCTACTTTCTGCAGGGTTTTTATCATAAATGGGTGTTGAATTTTGTCAAAAGCTTTTTCTGCATCTACTGAGATGATCATATGGTTTTTCTCCTTCAGTTTGTTAATATGGTGTATCACATTGATTGATTTGCGTATACTGAAGAATCCTTGCATTCCTGGGATAAACCCCACTTGATCGTGGTGTGTGATCCTTTTAATGTGCTGTTGGATTCTGTTTGCTAGTATTTTGTTGAGGATTTTTGCATCTATGTTCATCAGTGATATTGGCCTGTAGTTTTTTTTTGTGACATCTTTGTCTGGTTTTGTTATCAGGGTGATGGTGGCCTCGTAGAATGAGTTTGGGAGTGTTCCTCCCTCTGCTATATTTTGGAAGAGTTTGAGAAGGATAGGTGTTAGCTCTTCTCTAAATGTTTGATAGAATTCGCCTGTGAAGCCATCTGGGCTTTTGTTTGTTGGAAGATTTTTAATCACAGTTTCAATTTGAGTGCTTGTGATTGGTCTGTTTATATTTTCTTTTTCTTCCTGGTTCAGTCTCAGAAGATTGTGCTTTTCTAAGAATTTGTCCATTTCTTCCAGGTTGTCCATTTTTGGCATATAGTTGCTTGTAGTAATCTCTCATGATCCTCTGTATTTCTGCAGTGCCTTCACACTTTTTTAATGAAAGGTATTTGTCAAAAATCACCCTACACTGCCAATGCAGGGGACACGGGTTCAATCCCTGGTCTGGGAAGATCCCACACGCTGTGGAGCAACTAAGCCATGCACCACAATTACTGAGCCTGTGCTCTAGAGCCCACGAGCCACAACTAATTAGCCTGCACGCTGCAACTACTGAGCCCACGTGCCACAACTGCTGATGCCCGCACACTCTAGGGCCCCTGTGCTGCAACTACTGAGCCCGCATGCTGCAACTACTGAAGTCCGCGTGCCTAGAGCCCATGCTCCACAAGAGAAGCCACTGCAATGAGAAGCCCACGCGCCGCAACAAAGAGTAGCCCCCCCCGCAGCAACTAGAGAAAGCCAACGCACGGCAACGAAGACCCAAAATGCAGCCAAAAATATATAAATAAATAAAAGAAACTTTATAAAAAAAAAATCATCCTACAGAGCCCTTACAGATTATGAAAAAAACAAAAGAATATTAAATCTAGGTTAAATTTATGGTAAATGAAATTTTAAAGTGCTATATTGATTTTTGATAGTATTTTAGGACTCATAATGAATGCATATGTTTATTTAGGCTGATTTAATAGGACTTAGAATTTATCATGACTATTTTAGGTAACCATGAAGGTTTATAGTAAATGTACTTTTAAGATAGTGTTGACTATAACAAGATTTGAATTTATGTCAGTGTCTTAAACAACATTTTAATACCAAACTATAATATTCTTTTATTTGGAAAATATGTTCTCCTTTAAAATATAATTTGTAAATATATTATCACATAAATTATATAAATGAACTCCCCACATAGCTCTAATCCCACAAAAAAAGACAGCTGGTTTAGAAATCTCTCCTCTATAACTATCACACGCTTGGTGAAATTGAGTCTGTTCCTGGAAAAACATTAAAATATGTGCTAAAATTAGAAAATGCAAAAGACTGTCTAACCTTCAATATCAGAAAAGTGCTGCTTTAAGGTGAAAAAGGAGATAAATTATGTATTTATATTTAAGATAGGCTTTTTAAAAAATAGTATCATAATAATTTAGTAGAATTCTGTAATGACACCAACAATTTGAATAAAAACAACATTCATCTATCAATACACGCAGGATTTCCTTAAGAAGGAACCATTGCTTGTAAGGCACATTTTTCCTTTTCTCTATATATCTACATGTGAACAAATACATATCCTTACTTAAAAGTTCTGATGTGTGCATTTGAAATAAATATAAAAAGAAGGAACAGTGATAGAAAAACATTCTTTTGGCGTTCTATTACCCTGAAATCCCCTTTCATACTCTTCACACAGCTCCAAGACTGCACTTGGACATAGCAGGACATTGTTTTGCAAAATGGACTGTTATTCACTTACTGTCTCCTAGATTGCCACAGCTGAGCTTTTCCATTTCCAATTTAAAATACTGCTCTGATCAGTCCTTAGACGGGCTGTGACCACTCACGTTGCAATACAAAATTGTCTTTTCTAATTGATCTGGTGATTGAGGTGGTATGATGAGGAATACTGATTAAACAAACTGCTTCTACTTCAATGACATATTTGTCATTGTCCCTTTTATTTTGAGGGTTGAGTTTATATCTGGTTTGTACTGTTTTTTTTAAAGGCAGTTTGGATTTTGAAAGTTCAATAAAAATGAATAACCCAAAACATACTTCTGTCACCATGAAATTTCTTGCATGTCTTTACTGCAACAAAAATATCCTTCTTCTTCACTGGATTTCCCTAAAAAAAGAAAAAAAAGAAAAATATATGCATACATGAGTCAGTGTGTCTTAACTGCACATCCACATTAGCTCTCACATGCTCTCAAGTTCAAATTCACCAATGTCAGGGACATCAGACTTGTCTCCAGGATTAAGTTTTAGGGGAAAAAAGGAACTGTAGCTCCGCTGACCACAAAGCCTTTGCTCAGGCAGACCGGCACCAGGATCCCAGCTCTGCATTTCCATTGTGTCACCTGGACGAGGGTCCTCAGCTCTCTAAACTTCGTCTGCTCATTTAGGAAATTGGGATGATGACCACCCGTGCGGCTGCTTTTATTACTACTATTTATTAAGCGCATCACAGGTACCCAGTAAACGTTGGCTACCTTCCCTTGCCTTTTTCCAGCTGGTGAAGATTTTGACAAAGGGAGAGAGAAGTAGGGGGATGTTTTAGTGTAAAATAAGAGATGACTCCCTTCTGGGGGCCCAGCCTTACTTTGATGTTAAAGTATTTTTATGGCCTTTTATCGTCTACCCAAATCTAGGTAACAGCAATGTTGTCCTCTGCCAAAGGCAGGATAACTTCAAACACTTTGGAGGAGCCTGGAGCCCTGCCCTTGTTCCAACCCAAGCCTATCACTCAGATGAAGGGGCTCACGGAGGGGCTTGTGGACAATCCACACCCAGGCCGTGGGCGCTTCACGGAGGGAGCTGGGTGGGGCGGTGTGTTCTGGCCCCTTTATCACCATCTTAAGCCTGTAGTGATACTCAATCCTAATTCTGCATCATTTGGGGCTGGCTTATAGCGACATGGAACTGCAGTTTTGTCATGTCACTCAAGGCACTAGGCACTAGGAGGTCAACCCCTCCAGATTGTCCAGGAGAACATTAAAGAACAAGCAAGCATAGTGTCTAAAAAGACCTTTCCCCCTCAGGAGCTGTGCCAACAGTACAGGTTCTCTCCTACTGTTGCAGTGTGTGTGTGTCTGTGTGTACTATATATATTCCTCTTTGAAAATGCAACGCACAGACTTCTCTATCAATGACTTGAAAATAACAGACAACAGCTGAGGTAGTGAATACATTTTTCATTATGAGGAAGGATTGTTAACTACCCAGCTGAATCCCGGGGTCTTCAGGCCCATCCTGGGGACTGGTCCAAGGGTCTCCCCAAACAAGTAGGTTCATTCTAAAAGTTCTGGACAGTCTCAGGTGAGATCAAAGCGAGGTCACTGGCTGACAAAGTAAAGGGGGTGGGCTCGAGGAGAAGACTTAGGAATAACGGGAAATGTCTGAGTTGCCTTTCTAGGAAATAGAATAGGAATTCCAACAGCTACATGCTACATCTTCAACAAAAGAAATGGCTCCGGGCTACACCTCCGCAGCTCTCAGTGCCACTCTGCTCTCTTCTCTTGTGCACAACAGGGTAACGACAGTGCTTACCTTACGGGGCCAATATCCCTAGAAACATGATATATAGTTCTCACCTGGCACATGGCAGATGTTGGGGTTTTTTAGGATGGAAAGTGCTAGGACAACACTGTGCACAGCATGTATGTTTTCCTTTGACACGCGAGGAAGCTGTCCTTCTATTACTTACACAAAGCGGTAGAAAAGAATGAAATGTGGTGGCACAGGAAGAGTCCACACCGTCTGTACAAAACTCAGGCACAGGAGTGAGGGGCGGTCCATCACCTCTGTCCCAGATGTAGAGAGCGATCTGTCACACAGGAAACTGGCATGAATGAAAGCTCTTAACCAGCACCACAGGTCCATAAAGGTATGAAACATCTCAAGGGCAAGCAGACCTTACCTTCTCTAGAGAATATTAAATTGAACCACATCAATATGTCATCATTCAACAGGATTTTTGGGTTTTTTTTTACTTACAAAAATAGTAATTCCATGTGGAGCAATCTAATCTTTTATTAACCATAAACAATTAATTAAGAATCAGTATTCTGACCTCCAAAAAATTCCAAATTGTCATAAGCAATTTTAGGGAAGCTATTTTAGGGATTCTAAAACATCACAGAGAAAGATAAAAGGAAATATCATGACTCTGGTTTCCTGCAGGATGGTAATTACATTCCCTGAAAAACCGACTGGCTGAAAATATCTAAAAATATTGGGATAAAATATTTTTAAAACTATTTTAAATGTATTGCTAACTTGGCAGAAAAATGTGTAGCTTATGAGGACAAAAATGGAAAGTGAGAACCTGGGGAAAAAGGCCACTGAGGGTAGTTTTCCCCAGTAGGTATCAGCTGGGCTCTGAGGATGCCAAGGTTCTGATACATGTTAAGAGAATAAAGCCCGTGACCCACCCAAGGTGGGGCGTGTCTAACAGCAAAGCCCCACAACTGGCACTAGATGGAGGGAAAAATCATCTCCAGATACCCTGAGACTCTGTAACCAAAAGCCAGGCCTCCCTCATTTGTCACCTACGTGTTCCAGAAACACCTCAGAGTAATTTAAAGTGGCCCTAAGTCAGCCTGAGCCTCTAGCAGCAGGCAAAAACTAATGCAAATCCTTCCTGAGGAGCCCACAACCTTAATACAGGACTCGGGGGACTGCCACAGTTCCCAAGGAGCAAAAGTACTCAGAAAAATCACAAAAAGTAGTACAAAGAGACGAGATGATGGGCAAGAGCCAGCAGACACAGCTTGCTCAGGCCCAAAAGACTTCAGGGATTGGAATGATCAAGCACAGAATAGAAAATTACTGTTTCATATATTTTTATAAAGAAAAGAAAAACTTTAAAACATGAGCAAAATTTCTGGGGCTTCCCTGGTGGCGCAGTGGTTGGGAGTCTGCCTGCTAATGCAGGGGACGCGGGTTCGAGCCCTGGTCTGGGAAGATCCCACATGCCGCAGAGCGGCTGGGCCCGTGAGCCACAATTACTGAGCCTGCGCGTCTGGAGCTGTGCTCCGCAACAGGAGGGGCCGCGATGGTGAGAGGCCCGCGCACCGTGATGAGGAGTGGCCCCCGCTTGCCACAACTAGAGAAGGCCCTAGCACAGAAACGAAGACCCAACATAGCAATCAATCAATCAATCAATAAAAAAATAAATCTTTAAAAAAAAAAAAAAATTTTCTGAAAGACTGTACAAGAGAGCAAATTTGAAAAATATCTAGAACTTGTAGATGTGAAAAATATAATGCTTAAAATGAACATTTTAATGGTGAGGATAAACAGCATATTAGACACAGCTGAATAAAAACTAGAGAACTAAAAGATGACGTCCTCCAAGTTATTTGAAATGTAGCCCAGCAAGAAACAGAGATGGGGACTGTAAAAGAGAAGTTCAGACCTCTAGCATATATCTAAAGTTCCAGAAGGAGATAACAGAGGGGATGAGAAAATAGCTGAAAAGACAATGGCTGAGATTTTTTTTAAATGTAATTAAAAAAAAATAGGATTGCTTAACAATCCTATTATAGAAAGGCCCAATGAATGCTAAGCAGGATTAGAAAAAAAGAGTCTGCACCTAGACACATATATACCATAGTGAACTGCAGAACACCAAAGACAAAGAACAATCTTAAAAGCAGCCAGAGAAATGGCAGATTACTGACAAAGGAACCATGTAAGAGTGGTGGTTGATTTCCTAACACAACAGCAGTAACAGAAGCCAGGGCACAGGGGAACAACAGTATTGTGATGAGAGAAAATGTCTCACAACCTAGAATTGTACACACAATGCAACTATGTCTCAAGAACAAAGTTGAAATAAATTATTTTTAAAGAAAAAAAACAGAATTTGAATAGTGAGCACAGACATGGCAAATACAGGGTTAAGCTAATAGTGAGCACAGACACGGCAAATACAGGGTTAAGCTAATACAAATGATTTAACTGTATAAAGTAAGGACAATATCTGAGTTGCGGGGTTGAAAAAAAAGACAACAAAAATACTGGACAAAGAGCATAAAAACTGGGAGAGGGATAATCAGAGTTATGCTCAGGCCCTTAGATTTTTAGGCTGTTGATTAATTGGCCATTTACTGTACATGTTAAAGTACAGTAAGTCGCCTGCAATACGAACAAGTTCCATTCCAAGAGTGAGTTCATAAGTCCAATTTGTTCGTTAAGTCCAACAAAGTTAGCCTAGGTACCCAACTAACACAATCGGCTATATAGTACTGTACTGTAACAGGTTTATAATACGTTCGTGTCTTTGAAAGTTCACAACTTGAAGGTTCCTATGTAGGGGACTTACTGTATTTAAAATAACCATTAAGAAACAGACATTGAGAATGAACTTCAAAAATAACAGAGGAGGGAAAAAAAATGGAATAAAAATTTTAAAAATCTAAAAGAAAGCAAGGAAATTTTCAAAAGAAAAATTGGGAGACAAAGGATAAAATAAAGTGTTAGTAATCATGAAAAATGTAAATGTAAATTTGCTATATGGTTTGAAGATAAAGATTGTCAAACTGGGAGAAAAAAACAAACACGTCCTCTTTAAGAGAGACCCATCAAAAGAGGACACAAAAGAATTGAAAGAAAGAAATGAAAAACAATGATGAAGCCAACACCAAAAGAAAGCTAGTATGAAAGTGTTCCTATCAACAAAATAAATGCTAAGGCAAAGAGCATTACTAGAGATAAAGATAAATTTACTGAGAGGAGGTAACAATTCTAAACTTGTATGCATCTAATTAACATAGCCTCAGAGTATAAATAGCAAGAGTTGGCAGTTCCACAAAGAGACACTGTCACCACTATCATGGAAGATTTTCACATTCCTCCCTTAGTAAATGACAGATCAAGCAGACAAAACGAAAGTAGGAGAAGGGAGAGAGGGAGGAAATATGTGAAAAGCACAATAGATTAACTGATTAATCTATGTCTTCTTTAATAGACATAAAGAGAATATTATACCCCTCCCAAATTAGAGCACATACATCCTTTTCTCCATTTATGAAAAGTGAACATAAACTAGGCCATAAAGCAAGCCTAAAAATATTTCAAATGACTGTTATATAGACCAATCATACTAAGTTAGAAATCAATAACAAAACACAATAACAACCCACAAATACACTGAGTCACAATGAAAAATGTATTTTTTAAAGTCGGTCACAGTCAAAAAACAGTTTAAAAGCTTCTGCCCTAGAGAAACTCTTGTAGATGATCATCATGACACATGTCAAAAATATTCATAGAAGTGGTGACTGCAATAGCAAAAACCAGTAGCAACCCAGAGGCCCACTACCAGCAGACTGGGCAAATACCCTGTGGTATGGTCCTGGTAGAGACAGTTATACAAAGTGACAATAGTTCATTAAAGCCACACGTATCAACACGGATGACTTTCAAATTAGAACATTATTCAGGGTACAGTTCTGTTTATATAAAGGCCAGAAGGATGCAAAACTACATATTATTCAGAGATACATTCATATGTTATAAAATATGAAGAAAAGGGGGAGAGGGGGAGAATTCAAGAAAGTCGTTGACTCTCTTTAGAACAAAGGGGGACCCCCCTGGGGAGATACTTACAGGTAGCCTCCAAGCAACTGATCAAGTTCAATCTCTTAAGCATAGATATTCTGACTGATCTTTATACCTTTCACGTATGTTAGAGGGTTTTTTTGTATGTTATTCAATGTTTCATAGACTCCCAAATCTGGGTATCTATACCTGAGCTGACTTTTCATTAAAAATATCTAGACAGACCCTGGCTTTCAACTAGTCATTCTTTCCCTTCTGTGGAAAAGAATGATTTTTGACATGAATGTTTCTCCTCAAATAACCTATTTCATCATTTAAAAATACTCCCCAAATTAAAATCTTGTGAGTGCCCTTTTCGCTCCTGGCAGGCTGCCAGCACTGCTAGACTAAGTCACGATTGGCCCCAATGTCCTAAAATACAGATTCCTACAGAGGGAAAGGCAGTTCTGTTTCAGGCAGTCAGATGTACCCATGAATGAAATGCACAAAGAGACCTTCTTGATGATGATTCAGGAGAGATTAATGGATTAAGGACAGGACACCCACCACCTGCCTCCAGGACGACTGGTCTCAGATATCCACTAAATGCCAGGGTGCTGGGGGACCAGCTGGCCCAATCCTGGTCCACAGGGTCCAGCACAGAGATGTGTCGAAGGCATATGTGCAACCAAAGCACAAAATAAGACCAGAGGTATTTTACTGACATTTTTGCATGTTTTTAAAAATCCATCTCTGGACCCGTCCACCTAGTTTAAAAACAAAGGATGAAGAATCACAGACACAACTGTTTTCTCCACTGTTCCTTCTCCACCTACGTGACCAAAATGGGCTTAAAGAAGAAGGCCCTCACAGACTGTAGCATGTGCAGTTTCCTTGTTGGGAGAATATGGATGTGAGTGGCGGAGGGGATGCACCTTTCAGGGAACACGAGACACCTTTTGTATCAAAAGACACGAATTCTTGACTACAAAGACTTTTAACCAAACAAATCATGACCTACCTCATGTTTTAAATCTATTGTAAAGTCGGATTTCAGGGACTCGCTCTTTAATCTCTTGGTAAGCCTAGAAAATAGAGACAACTGGAGTTTTTTGAAAAAAACAAAAAAAGCATCAAACAAGAATAACACATTCTTGAGACTTTCTAATGTTTGAAAACAAATAAAAATATAAATTTTAAGATAAAAATAAGAGTTTAATTTCCTTGAGGCAAAGGACTATGAAAACACAATTATTTGTGGACCAGGACACAAATGCAAGGCTTGTTGCAAATGTAGTGTTCTTTATTCAACATCTGGAAAATAACATAAAACACAATATGATACAATAAATGTCTTTTAAAAAGCCACGGAGTGTGCTGTCTCCCTATAATCCTTGACCAAATAATGACAGAGAAAGAAAAAGAAAAGAAAAAAGCTTGCCTGATAGAGAAACAGAAGTTGCTACTTTTCAGTCTCCTACTTTTAATGACCCTATGAATTACAGTTTGTGGAGTTTCCTGGGGGAGAGAGCATGTGGTTTCGGGAAAGAATAACAGTTTCAAGTCATTTTCTTGCTTCAGAAAAGCCATAATGGCTCTTTTCAACACAGAAGAAAGGCCCAGACCCCCGGGCCCGGGCTCCTCAGCGCGCACCGGCCGCCCCCGCAGCACGCTCCTGGCCACACGGATGCCCAGTTCGCCCCGACCCAACCTCTACCTGGCAGCCTTTTCTCCAAGACCGAATTCAAGGGTGTCCAGACTTGCCCACGAGAATAAATGGAAACTTCCTTTGCCCCCAGAGTGGGAAGCACAGCCCCGTTCATCACACACGGCGAGCCCCCTGCGCACTCCTCCTGCTCTGAACCCCCAAAACAGCGCCCACCACCCGGGCCCAAACGAGCACTCGGTGAGCGGTCTGCAGGGATGGGGGCGAATCGCAATACATTCCCCTCCATTCCAGGCTGAGTGAGGTAGAACGACGTGCTTATTACCAAGACCACTGAACTGCCACAGGGTTTACGTTTATTACAGGGCTACAGACGCGACCCTCATTTCAATTACGAACCTCCTAATAAATATTTTAACTACAAAGAAATAATAGTAATTTTAAAAGGAAAACTAGTAATCAGTTTCAAAAGTCCTCGCTGAGTTTTTAGCCTGGTTGAGCCACAGACATTTCTTTAAAAATTCATCTCTAATCAGAGGAAAGATAAAGCAGGACACAGGCTATAATTTACGTGTAGTCATGAAGCACCGGCCCCACGGCTGATACGAATGTGGCTTGACGGCACACAGCTCTGAAAGAAGCCCCATGGAACCTGTGCCGCGCTCCCGCTCAGTACCTGCCCACCGGCCCATGAGCAGGGGTGGGTGAGGATACTGCATAAAGAGACGGCATTCTCAGAACATTCCTGACATATATTAAGAGAAAAACCTGCCCTGGCGTGGAATCTTGTCCACCTTGAACTCTGCTCGGTTGGAGCCAGTTTTCATGAATAAACTCTTTCAAGGTAACTGGGGGATTTGGACTCATGCCAAGTGCCTTCAAAATCTGAGCTGACCACATTCAGACACCAAAGACAAAAAAAAAGAAAAAAGAGAAGTCATACCTGGGCTTATCGCCACAGACAAGGAACACAGAATTGTGGTCAGGACCCAATGGCATGTGACATCCACTGTCAGATGGCCACACCGCCCACACCCCTTCTTAGCAGACAATAAACACCTCTGAACTGTCACCCTAAACATGCTCTCTACTCTTCTTGACTTTTTAAGTTTCTTTCTCATTCAATTCTTGTACATTTTTCTCTGAGGGAAACCAGAGAAAAATGTGACAGCCACTGATAGAATCTCTTTAAGAGGAAAGAATCTCTTTAAGATAAACACTGACTGATTGGAAACAAATCAGTATGTACACTGACATCTGTAAGTCGCTACGTTTAGCAGCCTGTGGAATCTGCCAGAACCAATGATGGTTACTTACGAACTTCGCATGGATGAGTCAGCTTCATGGGACACCCGGGGCCTAACCCAGTCACCTTGCAAACAAGTCCCAGTTCTAAAAGTGTGTAGGGGGGCATTCACCCTACTTAAAAGGCCAGTCCTAGTGGTGGGAACTAGGTTTCATTTTTCTATACACCAAGCAAGGGCCATACCCAAGGGCTTTTCAAATGCTAATTTCAGGAACCAACAATGCCAAAAAAAACAAGGCCAGAAATCCCAACTACTTTGCGAAAATATTTCTTCACTAAATATTCAGTTCCTGGCAAATAAGAATTTGACATTCAGCTTTCCTATTTTTAGAAGGCATAAGTCATGTCCCAATAACACAGTTCTAATGACACAACCAGCTAGACTGGAAACTTGCAACAAATATAGGGCTCCTTCAACTCCATACCAGGAAAACTTCCTACCTGACTTTTCTAGTCCCACTTGTGAGACAGTCAACAGAGCAAGATATTGCAGGAAATCTAGATAAGGTTTTCTGATGGAAAAACAACAGGGGAAACCAGTAACAGTGTTCTGTAGTAACACCTATTTGAAGAAATCATCTTACTGAAAATCAATGAGCGTTTCTCCAAAGATGCAAGTCTTTTTTTTTTTTTTTTTTTACTGATGCTATTGTTAGATCACGTAGCTGGCGCACTGGGAAATGTTGGGCAGTGTTTATTCAACACTCACTGATGCAGGGTTGCTAGCCCCAAAAATATTTTCAGTGAGAAAGTCTAAGAAAGTGAGTGTCATAAAGTGTCTTTAAGTAACCAGTTTTTCTGGTGACTTGAGCAGAAGAAATACTTGAGTAACTATAAATCGTTGCCCTACCTACCAAGTGAGCCATAAGTCAAGGAAAGGAGACACAGGGAATCAACACTCCCGTAGTGGGCACTGTTGGTTACCCACATGATACAGAGCCTCTCCTTCCTTCCTCTAAGAGAATTCTGATTTTGATTAATTATTCAGGCCAATAAAGGGGCTCCAGGGTCAGAATTAGTTTGATCCCAACCGATGCACTGAAGTTCGCTGGCAGCTGTTAATGGTGCAGAGGCTGGTATAGGCCTGAAGTTGTCCCAATTGACTTTAATTGGACAGGATCCACCTAGAGACTGGGGATGAGTACTTTCATTCCATGGTTAGAGGCTCTCTCCTGCTGTACATAAATAAGAAGTTCATAGCCCTTACTGCCTTGAAAGCACAAAGCAAACCAGATTTAGGATGAAATGATGCTGTGCACTAAGCCAGAGAGACAGAGAGATCCAGCCTCTCCTCAATAACATTGTCAAACTCCTGCACCAACCAACCACCCACCTCCGCTTCCAATTCCAGCAACAATATTCCCTTCACCCACTCTGCATACTTTTCTGCTACTTGCATCTACATTGGGAAGGAGCGTGTTACATTGTAAGGAACTTTCAAATGTCAAGGGAGCAGTCCAGAAGTTTCAGCAACCACAAATGACAAAGTATCTACTACCTTCTATTACTACAATGGGCTAAAAAGCTTTTCAGGACTACAAACCCTAGAAACAGGACACTTACTGTAAGAAATAACAGAAACATTTTCATCTTTGCAGATATAAAAACCACAACTGCACTATCAACTTTCCATTCCCTAAAGAACAAAAACTCACAATTAATCGGAACTATTTAGGTTAAGAGGACTGTCAACAGCCATGCTTCTCCTGAATTACGACTTATCTTCCCCTTTCACATCGAAAACAGCATTACTGTGATTATCACACCAAGAGCTAGGTATGCCTCCTGCCCAGCCCACATTTCAACGCGTCTACACATCCACGCACATAACCAGTCATCACCCTAACCCCAGGCGTGCTGCTGATTCATTTCCTTACTGACAATCAGAGCCACGCCTGGAGCTCACAACAGCGGTCACACCTCTGGCTGCAGAGTCCTGAGCACTCGTGGGCCCTCCCTCAGCCTCACGGTTGATCACTCGCCTCATTTTGCAGGTGAGTAAGAGGAGGGACAGAGCGGCTGAGCGTGAGTGTGAGGGGCTGAGTGAGTGATGGGGCCTGTGTCCACCTCCTGCCGCGGGTCTCCCTGCACGACCACTCGCTGCCTCTGCTGAAAAGGCCACTCAGATCCATCAACCTCAAGACTCGGTGAAATAAAAGTTGATTCATACACAAAACGAAACGAAAAGAAAGTCTAATAAATGCTTACTTGTTTACCAGTGGAATACTAAGGGCCCAGCCAGCAGCAAAGTCTGGATATTTAAAAACTGTAGGATTTTCGGAAAAGGCGTAATGGTGAATTATTGTGGATTCTTCATCACGTAATGCTTTTCCTAAAAACCATTCCTGTTAAATAAAGATATAAAATTTTTTTAAAAAGCCATTTCATGCACGACCAAAAACAAATTGGTATCATTAGTTTTAGTTAAATATCCTGGGTGATAGAGAATAAGCACAGATTATATATAAAGAATTTTAACAAAAATATAATTATTACTCATGATAATGAATATAGCATAATCTTGGTCTATAAAGAAAGTAATTTAAGATCAGATCATCAGGATGAACAAAATGTTAGTCATCATTATAAACACATAAAAGTGGTATTTTATAGAATATTCCATATCAAAATACTATTAATGTGAAGAAAACAGTATTCCTTTATGTCCCACTGAGGTTTGCAAAGAAGAATTTGAAAAATTCCTTCCAGAATCAGTGCCTATTTTATTCATTTATTCATTCATTCAATTAACATTTATTATCATTTGTTATCAATTAACATTTATCCCACGCCAGGTGGGAACAGAGCTTACACAGTAGTGGGGAGACAGAAAGTAAGCAAGTAAATAAAGTAAGTTCAGTAGTGCTATGATGAAAATAAAACAGAGTGACGGGTGACCCTGGAAAGAGAGGGAAACCTCTTAGGAAGTAACAGTTGAACGGAGATTAAATAACATCAAGGAACCGGCTAAGCACAAACCTGGGGAAGAACAGGTGAGGCAGTTAATACAAAGTCCCTGAGGTGGGAAAAAGCTTGATATATTCTATCAAAAAATAAGTGCAGTGTGGCTGGAAGACACTGGGTATGGGAAACATGGTATGAAAGAGAAGCAGGAGATAGACCAGGGTTCAGATGTCACAATAGAACAGCCTGGATCAGACCGACTCTCCCACCAAGAACAAGTATACAAGCTGGAGAAATTCTTAGAGCAAATGACTGAGGGCATCAAAAAAAAACAAAGGCAAATAGGATGTGAGGGCTAACATCTGAGAGAGAAGGGGAGCCCACCCATGGGAGCCCCATATTCACCTCCTTTTCCCCTCAAGGAATCTGCTGATTCCCCGAGCAGAGGACGGCACACGACAGAGAGCGGCCGCTGCGGACTCGTGCGATCTGGCTGCCCCTGCAGAGACAGAGGCTGGAGCTGCCAGCTGCCAAGATGGTAGAGATGTAAGGGGATTCCAGAGGAGTGAGCCCCAAATTCTGCCTGCAAGCTTCCCTCAACTCCTAGGCTGCACAAAAACCAAGGGAAGACACAAGAACCAAGCGGAAAACAGCAGTGAAGTGGCTAAAATCTGAGCAGAGACTTCAGCAGTAGTTCTGAGAGCCCAAGGCTGGAGTGCAGGGTCTGCCGGGCGAAAAGGGTCTAGAAGTAAGGGCAGTCTGTAGACAGACCTACCCAGACAAGGTCTACAACCCAGAAGAATATTAAATGCACAAGACCAGACCAGTAACAGAGAAAAATGAGAAACAGAGATTCACAGATAAACCAGGTTTTGCAGTTTAAAAAATATATAATTAATATGTTTAAGAAAATAGATGAAAAGATGATCAGTTTTACCAAAGAACTAGAATCTATAAACAAGAGTCAAATGGAAATTCTAAAACTGAATAATGCAATAACTCAAGTAAGGAATTCCAGAGAATATTAGACATAACAGAAGAGAGAATAGTGACCTGGAAGGTAAGTCAGTAAAAAATATCCACATTTATGCACAAAAAAGAAAACAGAGGAACATACAAAAAAGAGCTTAAGTGCAACATGGGACACAGTGAAAGGTCTAAAATACATGATGCTCAAACTAAGCGAAGTAAGTCAGAAAGAGAAAGACAAATACCATGTGATATCACTTGTATGTGGAATCTAAAGTATAGCACAAATGAACCTATCTTCAAAACAGAAACAGACTCACAGACATAGAGAACAGACGTGTGGTTGCCAAGGCGGAGGGGGGGGAGGGAGAGGGATGGACTGGGAATTTGGGGTTGGCAGATGCAAACTATTACATGTAGAATGGATAAACAACAAGGTCTTACTGTAGAGCACAGGAACTATATCCAATCTCCTGGCATACCAATAATGGAAAAGAATACTTAAAAAAAGAATGTATGTATGTGTAAAACTGAGTCACTTTGCTGTACAGCAGAGATTGGTACAACATTGTAAATCAACTATACTTCAATAAAAAAATAAATAAAATACATGATGTTCAAAACCCAGAACAGGAAGAGACAGACAATGGAACTCAATCAATATTTGAAGAAACACAGGCTTAGGATCTTCTTAAAAACTGACAGAAGTCATCAAGCCATAGATTCAAGAAGCTCTATAAACTCTAATCAAGAGACATACAAAGAAAACCACATAGGCAAATGCTGGTTGAAAAACCAAAGATAGAGAAAATCTTGAAGGTAATTTTGGGGGAGAGGTGTACACATTTCTTTCAAAGCAGCAAAAATAAGACATACAGTTAACTTTTCAACAAAAACAAGAGAGGTGAAAGAACGGAGCATCTTTACAGTGATAGAAAATTACTGCTGACCTGGAGTGCGACACCTCATGAAACTGTCTTAGGTGCAGTGGGAAACCACAGGAAGTTTCTGAGCAGGTGAGCAAGAAGATCTGAATTACAGAGATACTGGATTACTGGGATGGCAAGAATGGAAACCAGGAGGGCAGCTAGGATGCTTAAATCATGGTCAAGGAAAGAGATGACGGTAGCCTGGACCAGAGTAATAGTATTCAACACAGCGAGAAGACAGATGAGCGGCGTGTCCTGGAGGGAGACGCCACCGAATGTGCCAGCATGAGACTGAGCGGGAAGAGGAATCCATCACCAGCCCCAGGTTTTCTCATATGAGCAACTACATAGACAGTGATGCCATTTCTGCGATGCAGGAGACTGAAGATGGAAGAGGTTAAAAAGGGGCATGAAGGGCTTCCCTGGTGGCGCAGTGGTTGAGAATCTGCCTGCCAATGCAGGGGACACGGGTTCGAGCCCTGGTCTGGGAAGATCCCACATGCCGCGGAGCAGCTGGGCCCGTGAGCCACAACTACTGAGCCTGCGCGTCTGGAGCCTGTGCTCCGCAACAAGAGAGGCTGCGACAGTGAGAGGCCCGCGCACCGCGATGAAGAGTGGCCCCCGCTTGCCGCAACTAGAGAAAGCCCGTGCACAGAAATGAAGACCCAACACAGCCAAAAATAAATTAATTAATTAAAAAAAAAAAAAAGGGGGCATGAAGAGTTCAATTCTGAACAAGTGGAGTTTGAGGCTCCTGGTAGACAAGTAGGCGGCTGGACATCGGAGTAGGGAGCACGTAACTCCCTCCCTCGGTTCCTTCACGCTTGGCTCAAATGTGACCTGATCTGTGAGATTTTTCCTGAACACCCTCTACAGAAAAGTAAGCCCATCCCAATCTATCCTTCATCCCTCTTATTTTGCTTTGTTTTTCTCCATCACACTTATTACCATCTGACACATTGTTTCACGTTTGCCTGTCTCCCCTACAAAAGACTATCCTCTCCTTGTGACCAGGGATGTTGTCCATTTTGCTCACTGCTGTATCCCAGGATACCTAAATGTCCCAGGTGCCCCTAGTTTTGTGTTAAATGATGCAGCAAGCCCGGGAGAGCTTTCAAAGGCAACTATGAAAGAAACGTCAGCAGATAATTTAACTCAAGTACCCTAAGTTCTAAAAGTTTTGTATATTTTCTCTCTTACCCAACCATCACCCCCTCACTCCCTATCCCTTATCAGAAAATAAAAGTAGGAGGGATACAGTGCTGTCTCCTCAGGGCCCTCTTCTGCTCATGGTTGTGTTCCAAATACCTCCCAGAGTCTTAGTTTGGGCCAATTCAGCAACAAGTCATAAATGAACATACATGAAAGCCAGTAACACAACTGTGTGTCTAGGTTCATAGTTCCACCCGAGGATTTCTTCCTGACACCTTATGGATATATTAAGTCACCACTGAGCAAGAGAAGTAATTATAAGGCAAATAGCCTTGGCTTGAGATAGAATATTCACGATCTTTTTAAAAAATCAAACAACTAAACATTAACCAATATGAAAATCATCACATTTAACACACCATGTAAACATAGCTTGTTTAAAGAAAATAAACACTTCAGTATATTTTAGCACCTTTCTCAATAATCTTTCACTATTATAAACTCCTGTTCCAGACGTAAATTTATGCAGAACATGTTTTTATGTTTCAACAACTAATAGCAGTGTTCAGCTATTATCTAGTATATAAGATTGTTTTTCAATATTTTTGGGGGGGTTATACTGTAAACTACTCTAAGGGAGAAATTAATACAGATTCTGTGAAGAGACACTCCCCCATCTTTCTTAATAATTTTCTTAATGCCTTCTTAATAAAGACAATTACAATCAAGACAGACTGTAAAAGAATAACTCAACGTTCTATTAGTATGTTAGAATTACTCTTTGCCAGCACTCCTGTTATCACCTCTATTAAAAATTAAAAATTAAAGCCATTTCAGCAAATACACACATATTAAAAGCATACTGTGGGGAAAAAACAGAAAGACTTCAATAAGATATAGAAATTTATAGAAATCACCTAGAAAGGCAATTTAACACAGATTAATTACTTTAATAAAGATTAAAGTTTTTCATTTAAAATATTGTATAACAGCATAAATTTGCATTAGTAAGAATGACAAAATGATATTGAAGGGAAAAAATGTCCGAATCCAACAAAATAACTGATACTCTAACACATAATTATGAGTTTAATGTCATTTATCTCTGTCAATATCAAAGCCAGGTTTGTCTTATATACTTTTTTCAACACACTGGTTTGAGCTAACTTCAACAGTATGTAATTTTTATTCCCTAATGCTAGTTTCAAAAGAAACAAAGCATCCTAGATGTTTTTTTCACGTGGTATTGCTCACAAAAGAAGAAGAAAGCATCTCATTTTACCTCTGGCTCTGTACTTGCTTTTCATGAACTTGCTTTGAACTTATTTATCATTCCAATTTTCATTAAAAAGTACAGTGAGTCACCATCTTCTGTACAGAATTAGAGCTATGGATAATGGAAAAAATAATCTCCAGGTGAAACGAACACTAGGAGGAGACGAAAACTCCTACATCCTAAAAAAGATCTGCGAGTTTTTCTCAAGTCAAAGGCAAACGTAAAAGCCTAACAAATGTTTTACATAAAATACGGCACCGAGTACACAGCTGCTGCTCAATATCATCTGAAAAGACTAGATGAGACACGTTCATAATTCTTTTCTCCTTTGAAGGAATTATTCTTTTAACCTAACAACCTTCTCATTCAATTATATCTGTACTTTCCCAGAAATCAAATGCATGAAGAGAAATCAGAATGGGTCCTTCCAGCATTTAAAAAAACATCAAGACCAGTGGTTTTATTATAGTGACAAACTTTCTAGCGTTTGAGAAATCAACCTAATGATCGCTGTTGCCGAACTCTGTGTGTCCACATCAACAAACCAAGCGGGCACCCAGAAGCCACGGCTCCTTTTCCACATCCTCCTTAAATCTGACTCACTTCTGGAGTGGGCATCAGAACAGGGGTGGGGCAGGTGTCCAGTGGTCCCAGAAGGGACCCAGTTCTGCTTATTCCACGTTTAAAGAATTCCGTAAGTTGATCAGGGCGCAGCCTGGGCTGCCCCAAGAGAACTGAACAGCCTGATTTCCTCTCCACGTAACCCCAGGGCTGCGTCTAAACCCTAAACCTCCAGAGACATTGAACGTAGCCCAGCAGGACAGCTGACGTTACAGAGTTATTCAGTCGTATGCAAATATTTACTGACCGCCTACTAAGTGTTAAACACTGCTCAGTGCTCAGACGGAACTTAGAGGTAAACAAGATCCAGCTGCAACATCATATCTGCACAAGATAAAAATGTTAAAATATGAAAGTAGCGGTGAACTTCTTACCCAAGATGCACACTGTCTCACCTCCAGACCTTCTCAAATATTGTTCCCTCTGCTTAGAGAACTCTCTCCTATTAACTCCTACTCATCCCACGGGCTCAGATTAAATGTCACTTCCTGTCATGACCTTCCCAGATTCGGTCTGATACCCTGCTGTGTGCTTCTAACAGCGCCTGATGTTTCCCTTAAACGTCTCCCTTTTGATGGTAATTGCTTCTTTTTTTTTTTTTTAAACATCTTTATTGGAGTATAATTGCTTTACAATGGTGTGTTAGTTTCTGCTTTATAACAAAGTGAATCAGTTATACATATACATATATCCCCATATCCCCTCCCTCTTGTGTCTCCCTCCCTCCCACCCTCCCTATCCCACCCCTCTAGGTGGTCACAAAGCAGGGAGCTGATCTCCCTGTGCTATGCGGCTGCTTCCCACTAGCTATCTATTTTATGTTTGGTAGTGTATATATATGTCCATGCCACTCTCTCACTTTGTCACAGCTTACCCTTCCCCCTCCCCATATCCTCAAGTCCATTCTCTAGTAGGTCTGTGTCTTTATTCCCATCTTACCCCTAGGTGCTTCATTACCTTTTTTTTTCCCCTTAGATTCCATATATATGTGTTAGCATGCAGTATTTGTTTTTCTCTTTCTGACTTACTTCACTCTGTATGACAGACTCTAGGTCCATCCACCTCACTACAAATATCTCAATTTCATTTCTTTCTATGGCTGAGTAATATTCCATTGTATATATGTGCCACATCTTCTTCATCCATTCATCTGTTGATGGACACTTAGGTTGCTTCCATGTCCTGGCTATTCTAAATAGAGCTTCAATGAACATTTTGGTACATGACTCTTTGAATTATGGTTTTCTCAGGGTATATGCCCAGTAGTGGGATTGCTGGGTCATATGGTAGTTCTATTTTTAGTTTTTTAAGGAACCTCCATACTGTTCTCCATAGTGGCTGTATCAATTTACATTCCCACCAACAGTGCAAGAGGGTTCCCTTTTCTCTACACCTTCTCCAGCATTTATTGTTTGTAGATTTTTTGATGATGGCCATTCTGACCGGTGTGAGATGATATCTCATTGTAGTTTTGATGTGCATTTCTCTAATGATTAATGATGTTGAGCATTCTTTCATGTGTCTGTTGGCAATCTGTATATCTTCTTGGCAGAAATGTCTATTTAGGTCTTCTGCCCATTTTTGGATTGGGTTGTTTGTTTTTTTGTTATTGAGCTGCATGAGCTGCTTGTAAATTTTGGAGATTAATCCTTTGTCAGTTGCTTCATTTGCAAATATTTTCTCCCATTCTGAGGGTTGTCTTTTGGTCTTGTTTATGGTTTCCTTTGTTGTGCAAAAGCTTTTAAGTTTCATTAGGTCCCATTTGTTTATTTTTGTTTTTATTTCCATTTCTCTAGCAGGTGGGTCAAAAAGGATCTTGCTGTGATTTATGTCATAGACTGTTCTGCCTATGTTTTCCTCTAAGAGTTTGACAGTGTCTGGCCTTACATTTAGGTCTTTAATCCATTTTGAGTTTATTTTTGTGTATGGTGTTAGGGAGTGTTCTAATTTCATACTTTTACATGTACCTGTCCAGTTTTCCCAGCACCACTTATTGAAGAGGCTGTCTTTTCTCCACTGTATATTCTTGCCTCCTTTATCAAAGATAAGGTGGCCATAGGTGCGTGCGTTTATCTCTGGGCTTTCTATCCTGTTCCACTGATCTATATTTCTGTTTTTGTGCCAGTACCATACTGTCTTGATTACTGTAGCTTTGTAATATAGTCTGAAGTCAGGGAGCCTGATTCCTCCAGCTCCATTTTTCGTTCTCAAGATTGCTTTG